>NW_026083212.1:0-62328 GCF_020184175.1 Aphis gossypii
CGGTAATCTATAATATATCCCGGCGCCCGGAATCTATAATATATCGGGCGCCCGGTTATCTATAATATATCCGGGCGCCCGGCGCTCTAGACACAGCGAAATTTAAACAAATATTTTAATTATATTAATTATATTAATTTAATATCTTTATTAGTAAAGGAAATACAAGCCCAAAAATCACATTAACGTATTTTTATAATTGTAATTTACTTTTGATAAAAATAATAATACAATATACATTTTTTAATAATAGTAATTTGTGTTAAATTGTTGATAAATGTAAAACTTTTCCTTAAACTTGAACAATAACAAACATTATTATTATTATATTCTATTATATATATATTATTATTATTTATTATTATAGTATGTAAGCTATAAGGAATTTCACTATATTTTATTTATTCATAACCTAAATTCTAAAATGTGTAAAAAATTGATCTTGGCTATGAGAATAAATAAAGTCTAAATGTATAGTGGTCTGTGACGTATCGAAAGTTCTCAAAGTAGTTCACAGTGTCAAAAAAATTAAACCACTGATTTAAATATCTTTCAAAATAGTATAGACATAGTAATTTGTATTTTATACTCAGTTCATTCATTTTAGTAATTTTAATCTCAAAATATTATCCAATAAGATATATTTGTGTGACATTGTCACTGATGTCATGAATACCTGTACGGGATCCCTTGCCCAACAATTAAATTAACTCACGATAAGTACACACTGTTAAGCATTATACATACTTTTTTTTGTATAATATGTAAATAAAAAACAACGGTCATCTTTTAAAATTATATAGATTACTTTTTCTTGTATTGTCTACATACTTCTTTTGGTATTATAAATATTAATCACATATCATACAATCTGTGCTTATTTTAATAAATACAATCAATGTTCTTTTTATACAACCATTATTTATGTACTTTTCTTTATACAACCATTATTTATGTACTGCAATACTATTGTACAGTAATGAAATAATGAAACTACAAAATATAAAATATCAATGCCCCAATGCACATTTAATTTATTATTAATTTTTATTATGAATAATTTAAAAAATATTGATGTAATTTTCATGAAATTAAATTAATTTTATAATAAAAATAATTAAATAAGCATTATTTAGGGAGTTTTATTTAAATGTATGTATTATCTCATCAAGATGATTAGATTAAAATATATTTATTATCTTATGTAGATACCTAATTATTTTATTTTTATGATCTTAACTCTATTCATATGCTAAACAAATACCATCATTCAAAATTTGTGGACCTTAAATGATTTATAATTTATTAACAATATCAACTTTGAAATTATATATTTAATATAGTTATTTATGTATTATATAGATGTCTAATTGTGAATAATACTATTATGGGGGTGCTGCCCCCATAAGCGAAGAAAAAAAAATAGTAAGCATGAAAAAGTAAATTATTTAACTTCAAACTGATTAATTTCTATTTTTTTTTTTTTTTAGATGACAATCAACAAAATATTAACAAATAAAAAAAAAATAATAAAAAACCAAGAATGTATATTGTATACCTATTGAGTATGCTATGTGATTAATTTCACATACCTAATTTATTTAATTTTTTTTTTTTTTTAAGAATGTAAGATGCAAAAAAAAACATTTCGGCAATGCCGAAAACAGCCAATAAAATAAAAGTTAGTATACCTATATTGGATATTAAATTTTAATTAATTAAGCAATAATTAACATGTATTTGTTGTTTAAATCAGAATGTGATATATGCAATGTCGGACACAGAGGCCAATGCTGGTGGCGAAATGAAAAGCCGGTAATTATTGAATTCAATAAAACAGTTTTCTGACTAGGTGCAATTTGAATATGATTATTTTAATAATACAATTTTTTAAATTTTAGAAAACAAAAACCAAGGACCTGCGAGCGGTCCTTGATTCAAAAAAAAAGAACTGGTAAGTTTTTTTTTTTTTTTAATACTTAAATATCACTATGCACATATCGAATATTTAAATACAATAATATTTATACTAAGTTCCTGTTAATTATAATCAAACCATGTCTTCATTTAATTTATTTATCAGTGGAATATCCAAGAGAAAAGTTCAAACTTCAGGAAATATTAATTACTCTATAGTTAATTAAATATAAGTATATGATAGTGCAATTATTGATATTGCAATTCAATTGAAATCATGGGCGCCCATTGGGGGGGACAAGATAGGGCACTTGCCCCCCTGGACAAAAAATATTATGGACTTGTAGCTCAATAATATTACCATAATATTATTATTATCTTTATTAACTTACATTTGAGAATTTTTTTTATTTTGACACCCCCCCCCCCTAAAATGTTACCTATGGACGCCATGATTGAAATAACTAAAATGGCTCACTTTGGTTTTCATAATCACACAATATCAAAATACATTCCACATTCAGACACTACATCAGACTCTCAAATATTTGCAACCAAACATTAAATGTGTATTTATTAAGGATTTTTTTTGTAATGTAACTAAACAACCACCCTCTCTCTCAAAAAAAAATCTGAATATCACTGATGTTCATAAAAAAAAAAAAAAAATAGGATAACTATCAACTTCAAACACCACAATAGTGTACCACTAAAGAATATGTGTATACACTGAAGAATAAGTTTATTAAAAATATTATGTCATAGTCAAACTAAGCATTTTACTAAATGACAATTAGTCAAATAAGTTCATTTTTTATTCAATTCACTACCAGTCTAGACATTTAGTTAAATGATTTTAAGAAATTAAAAAATATAACGATATTTTCTATTAATTATTAGGTACTAATTAATTTATATATTATATAAAAAAAAAAACCATTAGTGATGATAGTGAAATTATACAAAAATGTAATTTAATAAAATGTCTGATTTGACTATATGCCTATCACATATACACTATTCATAAAACTATAGTAAATACAAAATATTATCTAATTCTGTTGTAGAACAAACAAGAAAGCCACATGGAGGTGGAGGAGGACCAGGAGTCCGGCTATATCTTTTTAATTATTAAATATAATTATTAAAAATATTATAAAAAATAAAAAAATCGTTTTAGTTTTTTTTTTTTTTTTACATCCTACCTATCTACCTACATTCATCATGGATCATTAAAAAAAAAAAATTCTACCTATAAAAATTACAAAATTTTATAGTACCTGTTCTTATTATACGTTGACTAGTTGGTTGTGAATGAGTTGCTGGTTGAAGCAGGCAGATATGCTAGCCAGCATAACGTATGCAGACATGCACTAATAAATAAATACACTTTTTTAAATCTGCTTCCTCAGGGTTATAAGACCTGAAAATATAGGTGAATTATGTTAATGAGTAAGTCAAAGACAAATGTGTCAAAAATTGTAACTCTCAGTGTATACCAATAAAGTTCTCGCCGAAAAGAGTATAACATTGTTAATAATACTTACCTATACATTGTGCTATTTCAATTATTGCATTGAAATGTCTAGTCCATAGTAAAGTTGCCCATAATCACATCGGTTGGAGTAGGAAATTTATAATTTATTGGCCAAAATGTATTTTATTTCGACAAAACAATTTCAATGAAAAAAAAAATAATAATAATATAAAAAAAAATCACACGTGCAGGCTACAATTAACATTCGATTCACAACCAGATTACCAGAAACCACTATTAAACAAATTAAAATTTAAAAAGTAAACATACCTTGACGAAATGAGAGGTATTATAGGTTATTATATTAAATATAATATAATATTATAAGTCTATGAATATACCATTACAATTAACTAAATATTTTGATTTTTGATAATCACAATGTAGGTACACTATAAAAATAATTTGAGCATAGCGACTGTCAGTGAAATATTCAATATCACGTACCTATAACATAGAGTAATACTACTACTATATAATAATAGTACTCTATGACCTATAATGTATAAACTTACTATAAATGTATAATAATATAACATTATTTTCGAAAATTTTAAATTACATATTGGTACCACTGTATATTATAATGTTCAAACCACGAATTAAAATAATATTATACTGGATACCCAACGAGAGGTGATAAGGAGCTCCCAAAGTGACTTTTCATGTACAAAGGACTACTAGCGCTTCAAGGGAATTCAAAATATATTAATGTCGTTGTAATCAGGAATTGAATTATATAATATATATATATATCCTAGAAGTTTTATTAATTAATTTAATTCGTGGAATTTAAACGTTGACGGTAAATTATCTTGAAAAAAGTCGCCACTAATATGATTACAAGTGCTAGGTGTAGTTTGCAACAGCTGTTTTAGCGAGTCAATTTGGGTCCCAAAAATGGTTGTTTGTATAGGTTGTTGGGTATCCACTATATTTTAATTCGTGGTTCAAACCACGGACTAAGCTGATATTATCCATGAACTCAACGTTTATAGATTATTCAAAATTTGAACTTCAAATGCTAATAAAAAAAAATTGTGCCTATGTATTATTATAATTTTTTAATCACTATAAGAATAACATATGAGGAACTTTGTATAAAATTTACAAGTATTTTTATAGGGCCAAAAAGATTTTATCGACACATAAAAAAAAATTTTTCAGAAAAATTGAAAATTTCAGTTGTCTATAAATAGCTCAAAAAAATTAAAAATATTTTGAAAATTAAATCACGTAAAGAAAACGCGAATCTTAATAACTGGTAAAATTTTCAAGTATCTACGACTTATACTTTTTGAATAATAACAAATATTTAAAATCGTCTGAGGATAAATCGTTATCGTTACGCGATTTCGTTAAAATTTAAAATTCAAACGCACTTAAAATTTTTCCTATAATGATGCTTCGAGTTTTCTCTATAGATACTTGAAGGTAAACTTATGGAAAACTTAGTGTTGTATTTTTAATCCTTAGTTATAAACACAAACAATTTTATGATTTTTCAACTTCAAATAATTTGCAAATATTCATGCTTTTGACGAATTTTTGTAAATATTTGAACTTCAAATGCTGATAAAAAAAAATTGTGATTATGTATTCTTATAATTTTTTAATCACTATAAGAATAACATATGAGGAACTTTGTATAACATTTTCAAGTATTTTGATAGGGCCAAAAAAATTTTATCGACCCTTCAAAAAAAATTTTTCAGAAAAATTGAAAATTTCAGTTGTCTATAAATAGCTCAAAAAAAGTCAAAATATTTTGAAATTTAAATCACGTAAAGAAAACGCGAATCTTAATAACTGGTAAAATTTTCAAGTATCTATGACTTATACTTTTTGAATAATAACAAATATCAAAAATCGTTTGAGGCTAAACTGTTATTTAACGCGGTTTTTGTAAAAATTTAAATTTCAAACACTCATAAAAATTTTTTGTCTGAATCCGGTAGAGTTTTTTTTACAGATATTGAAGAAAAATGTATGTATGGAGAACCTTGTACCAAATTTTCAAAACTTAGTTATAAAAGAAAAAAATTTTATGGTTTTTCAACTTCAAAATTACTTGCAAATTTTCGCGTTTTCGACAGATTTCGTAAAAATTTGAACTAAAAACGCTTATAAAAAAAAATTGTGACTAACGATTTTTAATTTTTTTTAGCTACATTAAAAACAACTTATAAGGAACCTTGTATTAAATTTTCAAAACTTTTTGGTCATCCAAAAATTTTTTATCGACACTTTAAAAAAAATTTCTCAAAAAAATCGAAAATTTCAGTGGTCTATAAATAACTCAAAAAAAAGTCAAAATTTTTTGAAAATTTAACTATATACAGATACCACTGACATAAACATTTGGTGAAAATTTCAAGTGTTTTCAGCGATTAGTTTTTGAATTACAACCATAAAAAAAAATCGATTTGGTCGAAAACTGGTTTTGCGTAAAAATTGCCGTTTTTCCGTCATTTTTTTTTTGTTTTTTCTCGATTTTTTTGAAAACTGTTGGAAAATGTTAACTTTTTACCTCTATAATGCACCAAGGATATTCACTTTTACATCGGAAACCACCCCCATTGTTTGAAATTGGAGCATTATTTCGACTAGTTATGCTGTACACAGACACAAAAAAAAAAAAAAAAAACACACACCATTGTAAAATCAATACATTCATCACATCGTTCAGAATCTAAAAAAACACATTAAATTTATATATATATATATAAATGTATGTTTTTTTTTTTGTTTTACATTTTTTTAAAAAAATAATAATAATAAAATTCTTAAATAAACAATGAGTACTTAGTTTTTTTTAAAAAAAAAAAATCATTTTAGATTCAAACAAAAAGATTCTGTTAATAAATTTAGATCATCCAATAATGTACAATAATCGCTATGCAGATGATAAGCTAACGTCTGTTTTCGAAATCTAACATAACCATACAAATCATAATATTTATTAACAAGTAATATTTCATTTCTCAAATTTATTATATTTTCTTTTAAGATTTTATTTTTTTTATATCTTGTAAAAGTGTTTTAGCTAAGTATTTTTCATATCTTAATATTTTAATTTTTCTTTTGATTAAAATTATAGTTTTTCTTTGTTCATGTTTACTTTGTACTTCCTTCTCATCATTATCATCGATTTCTTCATCCAATCGATGAATTTCAATTAAGATATGGTTAAGTAAATCCATTTTCTAAAAAAAACATTTTTTTTTTATGTTTTGGAAAAGCTATTATGAACAAAGTAATACTTCTATGAAAGTAGGTGTATAAAAAAAAAGAAAAAATGGAAAATAGATTAAAGAAATAATATAAATCAGGTTAAAAAAATAGATTTATTTAAACAAATTTATTTATTTATTAAATCTTCTAGTTGATTATTAAAATTGTGGAACGATAACGTATACGTCTATTACATTTTTCACCAATATAATAAGAAAATTAAACTCATCTAAAACGTTTCTTTTTTTCATTCTTAACCTATCTATTTCAACTAGATCTATTATTTTTTTTTTATATAAATTATTAATTTTTTTTATTTAAAGCTCTTATGTCATTTTTTTTTCTTTCTTCATCTTGATCAACACTTTTTGGTTTTCTAAAACTTTCAAATGTAATTCTTCAATCAAAGATCGGAGGTAAACGATTTGAGGAGATTCCATTTTATAATTCTGAAATTATAGGTAAATATTTATTCGTTTTTTTTTATTTTAAATATAAAAAGGTAATGTAAAAACTATATCTCATTTACACCACATCTAAAAAAAATAATTTGTACCACTTTTCAAGTTTATAATTCACACCAAATAAAATTTAAAAAAGGGGCATTATCTAATCTGTACTTACTAAAATTATAATTTGTAACATTGTTCACATTATTAAAATTATAATTATAATAAAATGTATATATATATATATATATATATATATATATAAGTAAATTTTTGTTTAGCAATAATTCATAAAATATATAAAATCAATCATACTTTAATTATAAATAAATGTAAAACAAACTCTATATATATATTAAATAAGTAAATTTTTGTTTAGCAATATTCATAAAATATATAAAATCAATCATACTTTAATTATAAATAAGTAAAACAAACTCTATAATATATATATTAAATAAGTAAATTCTTGTTAAGTATATTATACTATTTTTTTTTTTTAAAAAAATAAAACATAATTTATAATTATTTATATCAACTAAACTCTGTAAGAAAAAGCTAGTAACTATTTTTTGTTTATATATATATATATACTAGCAGACCCGGCGAACTCCGTTTCGCCACCAGATTCGTTTTATGTAACATTTCGTTTGGTGATTAAAAGATAAAGAAAAAAAATTTTTTTGTTATATATTTGAAAAGGAAATATTTATTTCATTTCACAACAGTAATAAATTCATTTCAATTACCTACTAAAATGAAGTGTTATTTAATTGTTTCATTGTAGTGCTCTTTGGTAAACCACATTTTTTGTTTTTTGGTCTGACGTTAACACAAACAAAGCGGATGGTTTCCCAACTCGTGAACACGCAACGTATAACTGTCCATGTGAAAAACAATGATTTTCCAAATTTATCCCGCAAACACTAAGCGATTGGCCTTGCGACTTATTAATTGTCATTGCGAACGCAAGGCGAACTGGGAATTGCAATCGTTTGAAGTCAAACGGAAGATCAGTCGGAATCATTGGTATTCGAGGAATACATACATTTTCACCTGCGTACTTTCCGTTAATAATGGTTGCCTCAATTAAATTCGGCATAAGTCTCTTTACCGAAAGTCGAGTACCGTTGCAAAGTCGCGGTGGATTCAAATTACGCAGTATCAAAATAACTGTACCAACTTTCAGTTGCAAGTTATGTGGTGGAAATCCTGGTATCTCCAGAGAGTTCAAAAACTCCGTTGGATAATTTACTACATCATCGGGATTTGTTATTGAATCAACGGATTTGTATGTCACCAAATCGCCAGCAATTTTTGATTGAATGGTGAAATTCAGTGCGTGGACATCATTATTCTTTGCTGCAAGAATTGCTCGTTGACTTAACCAAGCATAATTCTTATAATTCTCACTAATGTTTGGGAAAACATTTTCAATAAGAACTAATTGAGTGTCTACAAATCGGCAAAAGTCGTTGGTAAGAGTAATTAATCCAGATGTCGCATCAACTGGGACTTTTCCATTTCCAAGATCTAACAATTGTTTGGAAAATTGTGCAGCACTTTGATCATTTTGAAGTTGAACTCTCATATTAGCGGTTAGCGATAATGTTTTTACGTTATTCCATAAAGGTGATGCCTTTAGGCAAGCATTCAATTCATCTGCAGGCGTTCCACGGGGAACTACTGGCAACGTCTGCCTGAAATCGCCTGCCAACAATATCATCAAGCCGCCAAAGATGTTGTTATTTCTCCGAAGATCCTTCAGTGTGAAGTTAAGTGCTTCAAGTGATTTCTTATGTGCCATTGTGCACTCATCCCAAACAATGAGCTTGCATTGCATTAACAATTTTCCCATTGCACTGGATCGGGAAATATTGCACGTTGGAGTATCAATTGTGTTTAAATTGAGTGGCAACTTAAGCGCAGAATGTGCAGTACGACCGCCATCTAGAAGAGTCGCCGCAATTCCAGATGATGCTAACGCCAAAGCTATGTCACATCTTGATCGAATAGTGGCCAAAATCAATGAAATGACAAATGTTTTCCCTGTTCCTCCAGGTGCATCCAGGAAGAATAGACCACCAGTATTATTGTCCACCGCTTGCATTAATGTTTTGTATACTTGTTTTTGCTGTTCATTCAGCAACGGAACATTATTTCTAACGAATTCCTGCAATGTATCAACATTGTATTGCAGCTGTCGATTTAATTCTTGGTTGAATGCATCGTGCATCGATCGATTTGGCGCAATCATTCCTACTTCAATCAGTAGCTTGTTTGCAATAGTCAAGCATTGATCCTCAATCAGAATCAATCCTTCATTGTAGATTTCATCGGTTATTTGGATGTCAGGATTATTCGTTTGAATACGCAAGCGATGCAAGATATCTTCACATATGGCGTCTTTGTATTTGTTCCATAACTGAATTGGTTGTGAAGGAAAACATGTGGTGATGATAATTGCGAACAGCGTTCGTATTTGGTACGCATTTGATGAAACAACTGAATCTGCAAGTGTTAAATCCCAATGAGAATCGTTCTCCAGCAAACCCAATAGTTGACATGCTTCTCGATATGTTTGGCATTGGTGGCCATTCACAGTTTTCAAATGCGCAAATGATTTCGGTCCACGTACATTTACTAACAGCAGTCGCAAATAAAAACATTCATCGTTTCTAGGATGAACAGTGTACATACGACCTAGTGCATCAGTTGAAAACACCTGTGGCCAGTCTGGAACTGGGGTTCCTTGTTTGCGACGTTGGAATTTCTTTGTTGATTGATTCCAAGTGTAATACTTGGGCATTTCAACGTACATCAGCGTCGCTGCGAATGGATCTGCTTCACACATTGCAAAGAAGCTAGTCAATGTTGTCGATGGTGGTCTCTCAGCTCGTTGTGCCGCATTAGCCTCAGTGAAGTAAACTCTTTGGCCATTTTCCAAATGCACTGCTAAATGTACAACTGTGGGATATCTTTCATGAATTTGAAATGACAATAATCGCCACAGTGCTTCATTAGTACTGACGTATCTGCCCATTTGGAAGTTGCTGATTTCGTCATTCACATTTTCCGACGCAATACCAAACACAGCCATGTCGCTGCCTTTTGTGACGTACTTGCACAAATATTTGATTGATTTGGCCGAATGACAACTCTCAACGTTTGCATGTGTTTCGAAAATTCGTGATAGCAGCGGGCAATATGGTACAATGAATTCATTTCCGATCTCAATCTCTTGATTTTGAACTTTAACTTTGATAGTTCGACCGTTATCTTCTTTTGAACGCCGACGATAAACTGGATATCCATCGTTCCCTGTGACTGTTTCAGCAACTAACGGTCGCGGATATCGTTTTGTGCACTTTCCATCAGCCATGCAAGGCGATAATGGATTTAATGCACCGCACGGTCCATGCACCATCTGTGTCGTCACAATGTCGTGTAGACGGGGATCAGTGACTGGATCAGGAATTTCAGCTGATATGATGTCATCCACTTCATTTGAATGTAATTTGTTCAGCAACCAAATTAGGATATGAGCATGCGGTAGTCCACGCTTCTGCCATTCCACCGAGTACATATAACAACGTGTGTCACCAAAAACTCGATACTTAGTAAGCACATCCATCATAACCTTGAGTTTTTGCTGAAATACTCTGGCGATTATGTCATGGCGATCTTGCGGTTTTTGACCCGGTTCCAACTCGCGTTCAATTTCCGTCCACTTCGGATTGCATGTGACCGTAATAAATAAATCCGGAGTTCCATAATTTCGCACGTACGTCATAGCGTCTTGAGCGTATTCGTGCATGTGGCGTGGGCTTCCGATATAAGTTGATGGGAGAATCGTCAGTCGTCCAATATTCTGAACATCACCATCTGAATGAATAGCATCACGCAAGTGTATATAGTCCTCAGATCGTAGCTTTGGCTGATTGAATCTGATGAACGCTAAACGTTCGGTCTCGACTTTGACATACATGTCGACAGCGAATTGCTGGAATAGCCGACCGCACTTCAGAATGACATTCTCCTCATGTGTACGAATCATCATACGATACGCATAGTAATTCATTGCGCTTAGATTTTTATTATTCGTTGATACTCCTGAAAATGCAAAATTAAATGAATTGTTAATGGAAACCAATAAAAGTAATAATGGAAATAATTAGTGTGAATATTGTACCTGTAATTGGATCGACCATCTTCAACGTGATGTCGTATCCGTCTTGCCCTTGCCAATAAATGATTGGATATTGTAACGCATCGTACAAACGATGTGTCTCGTTTACACGATGCATGATATTGCTTCTTCGCTGAACGACAATGTCTCGTGATTTAGTTGGATCGCCAACAATAATTGCAGCAACATCATTAACGGTGGGTGCATTGAATCTTCGCACATGTTCACCTGTTGGAGTACAATCCGCTCTTATGACAAATTTGTGCGTATCCGATGGCATTCGTTCCAATGCTGTTTTGAACATATTAACCACAGCATTATTAGCGTGAAAAAATGCTTGCAACTGTTCAATAATTCGTCTCTTTAACTGTTGTGCTCCCTGTATATTGCACCGCACGTTCAGCTGATCCACCATCGACGAAATGAAATATATTTGCAGAAATTGATGCGGTTCATCTGGTGTTGGCACCATTGAACCATGCAAATGATATATTTGACCTTGTATCTAATTGCAAATAATCATTAAAATTTGTTCATGAATACATTGTAAATCGTGTGATGGGTAGTGTGTGGTGTGTATATGAAGTTGTTATGTGTTGCAATTATGTGTGGTTATGTGTGTTGTATCTTTTACCTTGCAAGTCGGCATGAAGCCGCCTTCTCGAATGATATTAGCTCCAAAGGAAGTCATGCGAAAGCAGTTATTGTATTCAAGGATGTGTTGAAGAAAATGGCTGGAATCGGGATCACTTCCATCAAAACTTTTTCAGTGGCTGTGGTGGTGTAAGTAATGGATCCAGTTTGACTTTTCCACTTGCGCAGCACAATCCAACCGTTTCTTTTGAACTTTACCGCATTGCAATATCGGCATATAGTCGTCATTCGTCCAATATCCAAATTTTCATCATCACTGTAGTTCGCAGTGGGATCATTTTGGAATGCCAAGCGATTGTATGATGCCAATGATCTTCGTGTGATATTTTGTCTTTCTTCTCTTAAGTTCCTTGAATAGACTTGTTGCTGGCTTGCATGTCTTGTGCGGCGGCCGATGTTCGCACGTCGTTCTCTAGGCATTTTGGACTATGGACAGAGTGTTGAATTTAACTTCAAATGCACGATCCACATAATTTACACTGAGCTTAAATGAAATTAACTGAGCAGAGAATAATGACTATCTGTCACACACTTTATCACGCACCGTTGCTATTGGTTTGAAGTACATGCTATGTATAATAGATGGCGCTGTATGTGAAAAACGATTTCCCCACTTTTCTGTTGAATTTTTCCTGAATTTTCCAGAATTTTCTTTGCTATAAACCTCACGGAGCCCAAGACCTTTCCAACGAATGCAAAACCGTGGAAATCGGTTCGTGCGTTCTGGAGTTATAGCGTCAGGGAGGAAAACCGGACTTATTTTTATATAATAGATATACCACAGAATATATTCCGTGTACATACCGTACATTTACTATAACTAAGCTGATTATAACAAAAAATAATAATAATAAAATTCTTAAATAAACAATGAGTACTTAGTTTTTTTTAAAAAAAAAAAATCATTTTAGATTCAAACAAAAAGATTCTGTTAATAAATTTAGATCATCCAATAATGTACAATAATCGCTATGCAGATGATAAGCTAACGTCTGTTTTCGAAATCTAACATAACCATACAAATCATAATATTTATTAACAAGTAATATTTCATTTCTCAAATTTATTATATTTTCTTTTAAGATTTTTATTTTTTTTATATCTTGTAAAAGTGTTTTAGCTAAGTATTTTTCATATCTTAATATTTTAATTTTTCTTTTGATTAAAATTATAGTTTTTCTTTGTTCATGTTTACTTTGTACTTCCTTCTCATCATTATCATCGATTTCTTCATCCAATCGATGAATTTCAATTAAGATATGGTTAAGTAAATCCATTTTCTAAAAAAAACATTTTTTTTTTATGTTTTGGAAAAGCTATTATGAACAAAGTAATACTTCTATGAAAGTAGGGTATAAAAAAAAAGAAAAATGGAAAATAGATTAAAGAAATAATATAAATCAGTTAAAAAAATAGATTTATTTAAACAAATTTATTTATTTATTAAATCTTCTAGTTGATTATTTAAAATTGTGGAACGATAACGTATACGTCTATTACATTTTTCACCAATATAATAAGAAAAATAAACTCATCTAAAACGTTTCTTTTTTCATTTCTTAACTATCTATTTCAACTAGATCTATTATTTTTTTTTTATATAAATTATTAATTTTTTATTTAAAGCTCTTATGTCATTTTTTTTTCTTTCTTCATCTTGATCAACACTTTTTGGTTTTCTAAAACTTTCAAATGTAATTCTTCAATCAAAGATCGGAGGTAAACGATTTGAGGAGATTCCATTTTATAATTCTGAAATTATAGGTAAATATTTATTCGTTTATTTTTTATTTTAAATATAAAAAGGTAATGTAAAAACTATATCTCATTTACACCACATCTAAAAAAAAAATTTGTACCACTTTTCAAGTTTATAATTCACACCAAATAAAATTTAAAAAAGGGGCATTATCTAATCTGTACTTACTAAAATTATAATTTGTAACATTGTTCACATTATTAAAATTATAATTATAATAAAATGTATATATTATATATATATATATATATATATAAGTAAATTTTTGTTTAGCAATAATCATAAAATATATAAAATCAATCATACTTTAATTATAAATAAATGTAAAACAAACTCTATATATATATTAAATAAGTAAATTTTTGTTTAGCAATATTCATAAAATATAAAAATCAATCATACTTTAATTATAAATAAGTAAAACAAACTCTATATATATATATTAAATAAGTAAATTCTTGTTAAGTATTATTACTATTTTTTTTTTTTAAAAAAATAAAACATAATTTATAATTATTTATATCAACTAAACTCTGTAAGAAAAAGCTAGTAACTATTTTTTGTTTATATATATATATATACTAGCAGACCGGCGAACTCCGTTTCGCCACCAGATTCGTTTTATAACATTTCGTTTGGTGATTAAAAGATAAAGAAAAAAAATTTTTTTGTTATATATTTGAAAAGGAAAATATTTATTTCATTTCACAACAGTAATAAATTCATTTCAATTACCTACTAAAATGAAGTGTTATTTAATTGTTTCATTGTAGTGCTCTTTGGTAAACCACATTTTTTGTTTTTTGGTCTGACGTTAACACAAACAAAGCGGATGGTTTCCCAACTCGTGAACACGCAACGTATAACTGTCCATGTGAAAAACAATGATTTTCCAAATTTATCCCGCAAACACTAAGCGATTGGCCTTGCGACTTATAATTGTCATTGCGAACGCAAGGCGAACTGGGAATTGCAATCGTTTGAAGTCAAACGGAAGATCAGTCGGAATCATTGGTATTCGAGGAATACATACATTTTCACCTGCGTACTTTCCGTTAATAATGGTTGCCTCAATTAAATTCGGCATAAGTCTCTTTACCGAAAGTCGAGTACCGTTGCAAAGTCGCGGTGGATTCAAATTACGCAGTATCAAAATAACTGTACCAACTTTCAGTTGCAAGTTATGTGGTGGAAATCCTGGTATCTCCAGAGAGTTCAAAAACTCCGTTGGATAATTTACTACATCATCGGGATTTGTTATTGAATCAACGGATTTGTATGTCACCAAATCGCCAGCAATTTTTGATTGAATGGTGAAATTCAGTGCGTGGACATCATTATTCTTTGCTGCAAGAATTGCTCGTTGACTTAACCAAGCATAATTCTTATAATTCTCACTAATGTTTGGGAAAACATTTTCAATAAGAACTAATTGAGTGTCTACAAATCGGCAAAAGTCGTTGGTAAGAGTAATTAATCCAGATGTCGCATCAACTGGGACTTTTCCATTTCCAAGATCTAACAATTGTTTGGAAAATTGTGCAGCACTTTGATCATTTTGAAGTTGAACTCTCATATTAGCGGTTAGCGATAATGTTTTTACGTTATTCCATAAAGGTGATGCCTTTAGGCAAGCATTCAATTCATCTGCAGGCGTTCCACGGGGAACTACTGGCAACGTCTGCCTGAAATCGCCTGCCAACAATATCATCAAGCCGCCAAAGATGTTGTTATTTCTCCGAAGATCCTTCAGTGTGAAGTTAAGTGCTTCAAGTGATTTCTTATGTGCCATTGTGCACTCATCCCAAACAATGAGCTTGCATTGCATTAACAATTTTCCCATTGCACTGGATCGGGAAATATTGCACGTTGGAGTATCAATTGTGTTTAAATGAGTGGCAACTTAAGTGGCAACTAAGCGCAGAATGTGCAGTACGACCGCCATCTAGAAGAGTCGCCGCAATTCCAGATGATGCTAACGCCAAAGCTATGTCACATCTTGATCGAATAGTGGCCAAAATCAATGAAATGACAAATTTTCCCTGTTCCTCCAGGTGCATCCAGGAAGAATAGACCACCAGTATTATTGTCCACCGCTTGCATTAATGTTTTGTATACTTGTTTTTGCTGTTCATTCAGCAACGGAACATTATTTCTAACGAATTCCTGCAATGTATCAACATTGTATTGCAGCTGTCGATTTAATTCTTGGTTGAATGCATCGTGCATCGATCGATTTGGCGCAATCATTCCTACTTCAATCAGTAGCTTGTTTGCAATAGTCAAGCATTGATCCTCAATCAGAATCAATCCTTCATTGTAGATTTCATCGGTTATTTGGATGTCAGGATTATTCGTTTGAATACGCAAGCGATGCAAGATATCTTCACATATGGCGTTTTGTATTTGTTCCATAACTGAATTGGTTGTGAAGGAAAACATGTGGTGATGATAATTGCGAACAGCGTTCGTATTTGGTACGCATTTGATGAAACAACTGAATCTGCAAGTGTTAAATCCCAATGAGAATCGTTCTCCAGCAAACCCAATAGTTGACATGCTTCTCGATATGTTTGGCATTGGTGGCCATTCACAGTTTTCAAATGCGCAAATGATTTCGGTCCACGTACATTTACTAACAGCAGTCGCAAATAAAAACATTCATCGTTTCTAGGATGAACAGTGTACATACGACCTAGTGCATCAGTTGAAAACACCTGTGGCCAGTCTGGAACTGGGGTTCCTTGTTTGCGACGTTGGAATTTCTTTGTTGATTGATTCCAAGTGTAATACTTGGGCATTTCAACGTACATCAGCGTCGCTGCGAATGGATCTGCTTCACACATTGCAAAGAAGCTAGTCAATGTTGTCGATGGTGGTCTCTCAGCTCGTTGTGCCGCATTAGCCTCAGTGAAGTAAACTCTTTGGCCATTTTCCAAATGCACTGCTAAATGTACAACTGTGGGATATCTTTCATGAATTTGAAATGACAATAATCGCCACAGTGCTTCATTAGTACTGACGTATCTGCCCATTTGGAAGTTGCTGATTTCGTCATTCACATTTTCCGACGCAATACCAAACACAGCCATGTCGCTGCCTTTTGTGACGTACTTGCACAAATATTTGATTGATTTGGCCGAATGACAACTCTCAACGTTTGCATGTGTTTCGAAAATTCGTGATAGCAGCGGGCAATATGGTACAATGAATTCATTTCCGATCTCAATCTCTTGATTTTGAACTTTAACTTTGATAGTTCGACCGTTATCTTCTTTTGAACGCCGACGATAAACTGGATATCCATCGTTCCCTGTGACTGTTTCAGCAACTAACGGTCGCGGATATCGTTTTGTGCACTTTCCATCAGCCATGCAAGGCGATAATGGATTTAATGGCACCGCACGGTCCATGCACCATCTGTGTCGTCACAATGTCGTGTAGACGGGGATCAGTGACTGGATCAGGAATTTCAGCTGATATGATGTCATCCACTTCATTTGAATGTAATTTGTTCAGCAACCAAATTAGGATATGAGCATGCGGTAGTCCACGCTTCTGCCATTCCACCGAGTACATATAACAACGTGTGTCACCAAAAACTCGATACTTAGTAAGCACATCCATCATAACCTTGAGTTTTTGCTGAAATACTCTGGCGATTATGTCATGGCGATCTTGCGGTTTTTGACCCGGTTCCAACTCGCGTTCAATTTCCGTCCACTTCGGATTGCATGTGACCGTAATAAATAAATCCGGAGTTCCATAATTTCGCACGTACGTCATAGCGTCTTGAGCGTATTCGTGCATGTGGCGTGGGCTTCCGATATAAGTTGATGGGAGAATCGTCAGTCGTCCAATATTCTGAACATCACCATCTGAATGAATAGCATCACGCAAGTGTATATAGTCCTCAGATCGTAGCTTTGGCTGATTGAATCTGATGAACGCTAAACGTTCGGTCTCGACTTTGACATACATGTCGACAGCGAATTGCTGGAATAGCCGACCGCACTTCAGAATGACATTCTCCTCATGTGTACGAATCATCATACGATACGCATAGTAATTCATTGCGCTTAGATTTTTATTATTCGTTGATACTCCTGAAAATGCAAAATTAAATGAATTGTTAATGGAAACCAATAAAAGTAATAATGGAAATAATTAGTGTGTGAATATTGTACCTGTAATTGGATCGACCATCTTCAACGTGATGTCGTATCCGTCTTGCCCTTGCCAATAAATGATTGGATATTGTAACGCATCGTACAAACGATGTGTCTCGTTTACACGATGCATGATATTGCTTCTTCGCTGAACGACAATGTCTCGTGATTTAGTTGGATCGCCAACAATAATTGCAGCAACATCATTAACGGTGGGTGCATTGAATCTTCGCACATGTTCACCTGTTGGAGTACAATCCGCTCTTATGACAAATTTGTGCGTATCCGATGGCATTCGTTCCAATGCTGTTTTGAACATATTAACCACAGCATTATTAGCGTGAAAAAATGCTTGCAACTGTTCAATAATTCGTCTCTTTAACTGTTGTGCTCCCTGTATATTGCACCGCACGTTCAGCTGATCCACCATCGACGAAATGAAATATATTTGCAGAAATTGATGCGGTTCATCTGGTGTTGGCACCATTGAACCATGCAAATGATATATTTGACCTTGTATCTGTAATTGCAAATAATCATTAAAATTTGTTCATGAATACATTGTAAATCGTGTGATGGTGTAGTGTGTGGTGTATATGAAGTTGTTATGTGTTGCAATTATGTGTTGGTTATGTGTGTTGTATCTTTTACCTTGCAAGTCGGCATGAAGCCGCCTTCTCGAATGATATTAGCTCCAAAGGAAGTCATGCGAAAGCAGTTATTGTATTCAAGGATGTGTTGAAGAAAATGGCTGGAATCGGGATCACTTCCATCAAACAATGTTTTCAGTGGCTGTGGTGGTGTAAGTAATGGATCCAGTTTGACTTTTCCACTTGCGCAGCACAATCCAACCGTTCTCTTTTGAACTTTACCGCATTGCAATATCGGCATATAGTCGTCATTCGTCCAATATCCAAATTTTCATCATCACTGTAGTTCGCAGTGGGATCATATTGGAATGCCAAGCGATTGTATGATGCCAATGATCTTCGTGTGATATTTTGTCTTTCTTCTCTTAAGTTCCTTGAATAGACTTGTTGCTGGCTTGCATGTCTTGTGCGGCGGCCGATGTTCGCACGTCGTTCTCTAGGCATTTTGGACTATGGACAGAGTGTTGAATTTAACTTCAAATGCACGATCCACATAATTTACACTGAGCTTAAATGAAATTAACTGAGCAGAGAATAATGACTATCTGTCACACACTTTATCACGCACCGTTGCTATTGGTTTGAAGTACATGCTATGTATAATAGATGGCGCTGTATGTGAAAAACGATTTCCCCACTTTTCTGTTGAATTTTTCCTGAATTTTCCAGAATTTTCTTTGCTATAAACCTCACGGAGCCCAAGACCTTTCCAACGAATGCAAAACCGTGGAAATCGGTTCGTGCGTTCTGGAGTTATAGCGTCAGGGAGGAAAACCGGACTTATTTTTATATAATAGATATACCACAGAATATATTCCGTGTACATACCGTACATTTACTATAACTAAGCTGATTATAACAAAAAATAATAATAACTAAAATTAAGTGTATAAGACGTAACAACACAAAATATTGTTTACGATGTATCTGTGTATATGTGGTTTGGAAAAAAAAAATGTGAAGATATAAAATTAAACATATTATTATTACTATAATAAATGACATACTTTTAAATGTTGTACTACACACTAATCTTTTTGAACTATTCAAAATGTTTCGTACTATACTCAATTTTAGGGCTGGTACAAATTACATATTTCATTTCGTTTTTTTTAACGTGGTGTAAAAAAAAAAAAAAACTAAAATTTATTTATTTATGTAACGTAAATACATGTTATATTTTTGATACAAATTACATATTATGTATTTAAATGAACCTATTTGTGGTGTAAATTATGTAAAATACCATTATTAAATGGAATCATTTTTTATAGTGGAAAATTATAATAGTAAATATTTAATTTAAAGCTAGTTAATAGTAGTAAAGTAATAGTACTTACATTTCTGTTAGCGTGGAGATGCTTGAAAAAAAAATATACTGGCTTCTAGTTGTAGTGAACCGGTCTTGGTGAAGATGGTTCAGCACGATTTAACGACGAAGTCCACTTTGTCGTATGTGTAAGAAGTTTGAATTTTAAGTTATTTATTCACTGAATATAATAAAAGCAAGCTCGATGTATTGTTAAGTATAGAACAATGTCATCGGTCTATGCGTGAGTGAAGCTTAACTTTGTCTAATTCTTAATACTACCACAACCCATTTTATATTAAACTATTTGGGAGTAGTCCCCCAAAATATACGTACGTGTCATGGTAAACAGGAAATTCGACTATACGTTTCTATTTCATATTTTACTATAACCAATTATTTAAATACATATTTTTTAATCTTTAAAATAATATATATAAACGATTATTAAAACTATGTTCGTAATCCAATTATTAATATATTAATATTCATTATTCTAAATCTAACCAACTAATATCAGCACAGGGCAACAGGAATGAAGAAGTAATGTAATATGTCGGATTTCTACATAGTGTTTTTACTGAACTAGCTGTATGTCTAATTCTTAATACTACCACAACCCATTTTATATTAAACTATTTGGGTGTAGCCCCCAAAATATACGTATGTGTCATGATAAACAGAAAATTCGACTATACGTTTCTATTTCATATTTTACTATAACCAATTATTTAAATACATATTTTTTAATCTTAAAATATATGTGTATATATATATATATATAAACGATTATTTAAACTATGTTCGTAATCCAATTATTTAATATATTAATATTCATTATTCTAAATCTAACCAACTAATATCAGCTTAGGGCAACAGGAATGAAGTAATGTAATATGCAGGATTTCTACATACGAACTAGCTGTATGTCTAATTCTTAATACTACCACAACCGCTTTTATATTAAACTATTTGGGCGGCGTAGTCTCCAAAATATACGTACGTTTCTATTTCATGTTTACTATAACCAATTATTTAATTTTAATCTTACCTTGCTAAATTTACGTACCTTGCTAAATTGTATATAACCTTTCAAATCTGACATTGAAATGTAGAAGTCAATTACATTCTTTTAGATACAAATTGCACTTGTTATTACATTCTATTTTTTCGAATTGAAAAGACGTACCTTTCAAATTTTATTCTAGTTAGTGTTTTAGCTGAACTGATTATTTTAGACTTAAGAGGAGGAGTAGAAGTGGTTATATATATAAGAGACTCATCGATACAGTATAATATTCAGTTTACTTCAACAGATTTACAATCTAGACTTTTTTTTTTTAATAAAATTAATTTAATTTTGAAAAAATGTCCTGCTACTCATTTAAAAGCGATGACGAGAAGTCGGTTGTATTTTCCGAAGTAAGTAAAAAAAAAACATTTATTTTTTATTTTTTTTTTTTTATTATAATATAATATATAATTATTTTAATTAAAAGACATTAAATATTTTATGAAAAATTTATTTTGTAAACCGTCATCAGCTTATCGTCTATTTTAATTATAGGATAATATTGCAACAACATCTCAAAAAAAAGGTACATCGAAAAGGTTAGCTGTAAAACCGGAGAAGAAACCAGTATCGAAAAAGACGAAAAAGGTGAGTTATATAAATTTATGACATATTACGAAAAAGTAAAAAAATATAATTTAATTATTATTTTATAGAGCACTGCTATTTGTTATACAGACAAAATATTAGAATTAATAACAGATCCAACTATACCAACCGATGCAGAGAACACCTTGAATATAAAAAAGGATGATTGTTCATTAACGGTTAAGACACCTGTAGACAATACGGCTGTAGATTACTGGACTATAGCACATTATAAATGTGCTAAAATTGATAAAGTTGCTCTGCAAGATGGGTAATAATAATAATAATAATAATAGTATATATATTTAACTAAAGTGAAATATTTATAATAAAATTAATTTAACCTAACCTAACTTTTTTAGATGGAAGCATGCTGAATGCTCACTCAAAATATCTTTAACAGGACAGCATCCGGATGATTTAACTACAGCCAAAGAAATGGTGACGCTCATTCAATCTGTTTTCGACAAAATGATGCGACATCCCGCCAAGAAGCTAATCAGACACAAACCAAAAAAAATAAACTTATAAAATGTATGTAATAGGATATGGTGTTGGAATAATTTTATTTAATAAAAAAAAAAAATTTTTTATATTTATATTTATTTTTTATTATTTAGATAAAAAAAAAATAATAATAATTCATTTATAGGTTAAAATAAAAATAAAAATAAAAATAAAAACAAAAAAAAATAAAAATAAAAATATTGAAAGTTAGTATACAAGTGGTATTAATTTCACATTTTTTTTTTTTTACAAGAACGATAAATTAAAATAAATTAAGAAACTTTTTTTATATTACATCACTAAATCTTGTAATATCATGTTCGATAATGAATTAAAATGAAATTGTAATAACTCGTACATAAATGAACAATCTTCACTTTGTATATTGCTGTAGCTGAAATCATAATTTTGAATATATTGATTTGTAAATTCGTTTCGTTGACAAGATGATGGTAACCCATTTACGTCAGACTTAATTAACGTATAAGCTGTATCAAACGTTTTTTGGTATGATTCCAATTTTTTCTGTTTTTCAACAATATACAAGTCAATACAATGTTGTAATTGTTTCAAACGATGAAGATCAATATGAGATAATGTTATATAATTATCATTAGAATATAAAACTATAGTTGATTGGTTTACATTAACAGAGTAGAAAAAATTATCAGCTATCTTAACACGTTTACAACGAGTATGCAAATTTTCGATAATTGTATTAAAATTGTTTTCGCACATTAACTTACACCACTGATCAAGATCTAACGTTACAACTTTTTTAGTTAATTTACATTCTAATAATATAATAATTGAAATTTGCTTATTAACTAGAAGTCCAACGGTTACACTTTTCTTACTAAAAGGACGAATATCGAACACAGATTTTGATACAACGATTGATGGATTCATATTGATAAAATAAAAAAAAACAGTAAACAGTATTTTTTTCTAGAAATATGAATATGATCACTAGACAGCTTAGCTCAAACTAACAAGTTTTGTTTATCCATACATGTTATATACTAAACAAATGTAAGGTTACAAAAGAAAAAAAAGAAAAAAAAATGTGAACGTATAGTGTCTAGTTGGATAAACAGTAAAGAGTTATTATACTTACCTACCTACCTAATTCGATAGAACCTGAAACATTTTTTAAAAATCATTAACATATTAAATTTAAATTAGACGCGTTATCCCACCAGGCTATACGTTCACGAGGTATTAAATAAGTTATTAACACATTTAAGTTTATTAAATTCAGATTTTTTTTTATTGAAATATAGAAAGTTAAATGAACTAAACAACAGTATCATATGACCTTGATCCACAATCACAATCACAAATATCGATAATCTTACCATATTTTTTTACTACATTTTCAACAAACTGATTTCCTTTTGATAATAATACAAAAACACATTTCGGATTCCATCTTGAATGTTCAATCCATGGATTATCTTCTTTTTCCCAATGATGCAATATAATACCGCAGCAAAAACATTCAACAATATCTTTTTTCCCTAAATATATAAAAACCGCTTTCAGCTAATGAGTATTTATCTTGAGATGAAGTCAACGGAAATAAATTGAATGTTTTCAATCTTGATATAAATGTAGTGAATTCTGGATATGTAGGATATGCATTGTTTCGTACTAACGAAACAAGTGAACAAAAACTGTTGTTAATTTGTTGAAAATTCATTTTTTATAAAAAAAAAATAAAAAAAACTTAAATGAATTAAACTTGATTAAAACTAACAGAACCTGATTGAACGATGGTTGAATATTAACTGAACTGTCTGAACTGAAATGAATTCAATAAAACGACTTTTATCTATAATTTATTAAAAAAAAATGAAATTATTGTGTAACCTGAATGTTTAACTTACAAGGGAAATAAATAGTGTTGAAGTGTGTATACATTGTTTAAACTTTATGTGTAACAGGGGAAAAAATAATTGGTTAAGGCGGAAACTATACCTCAAATTTTAAAAATCTCCGCAGTCAAAAGTGCGCAGAACATACATTATGGTTTTTGAGAATCAGTGTGTTTTACTGGTACAGCGGAGAAAAAAAAAGTTTGAGGGGGAAAATCCCCCATAAAATTTTACAATCTCCGCAGTCAAAAGTGCGCAGAACATACATTATGGTTTTTGAAAATCAGTGTTTTTTTACTGGTACAGCGGAGAAAAAAATGTTTGAGGGGGAAAATCCACCTAAAAATTTTAAAATCACCGCAGTCTGGTAGAGCGGAGAAAAAAAAAGTTTGAGGGGAAAAATCCCCCTTAAAAATTTGCAATCTCCGCAGTCAAAAGTGCGCAGAACATACAAATGTATACTACTCTAATAATATTGTATTTTTAATCACTAATCGTTTAAATCAGGATAAGTTAGAAAATCTTTTTAGTATTTTTCGACAAAATGGTGGTTATAACAAAAACCCAACAGCCAGAACGATTAGAACTTCAATAAGAAGTAATTGTATTTTTTCTTTATGTACATCTAAAGGGACAAATTGTGAGGTAACCCAAGAAGATGATAATCCAGTTATAATTGATCCAGTTAGACCACTAAATAAAATAAATTTTAACAGTTCAACATTATCTTCAGATTCAGATAAAGAATCTAATTCTAATTTATCTCTCTGTTTTTCATCATCTGATGAGGACTCAGTTAATATTGATAAAAATACTGATGTTACTTTAGAAGACTGCTCTGTTACATATTTTGCAGGATATTTGGGCTATAAATGTATGAAAAAATTTAATTGTAACCATTGTCAACTTGAATTATTCACAGATAAAAACTTAAACGATAAAAAACAATTACTTTTACTTAATAAAAATTATACTTCTATTTATAATGAAAGTGGACTTAAGGCACCATCAAATAATTTCAATAATGTCATAAATAAAGTTTTAAATATTTTTGAAAACAACTATGAAAACTATTTAAATAAAAAGAAAATTAGATTTCAATTAACCGAGCGGGTAAAAAATAATGAAACAGTTATAAAATGGTTAGAAGAATCAATTAAAAATTGTATAGAGCATAAAATGTATATAATTGATCAACTTTTAATTTGTAAAATATTTAATAAAACAAAAATGTTTTCAACCACATCAAAATTAGCTAAACTTTCAAAATTAAAAATATTAAACCACATTTAAATAATAATATTTTCATTAATTATTCTTGGTTCTGACAATGTACCTACCTATGAGAATTGCAGCCAGTGTCTACATACTACAGGAGTCACTAGGAGACTCAAGATATATATTTTATTGTAACCCTTGTTAAAATGTAAAAATTGAGCATTATAATTTATAATATAATATTTGACCCACCTCATTTATTAAAGGCAACTAGAAATAACTTATAGTAATTTCAGTATTATTAGCCAATTACATTTCACTAAAATTGTTCTTTTTAGGACTAACCTCTGGTCATGTAACAAATAATAAAATTGAATAGTCTTTTATTATATTGATTCAGAAAGCGAATACTTTACTTAACCAGTTCTTTTTAGGACTAACAACTGTGATCATATGAAAAATAATAAAATCGATGTATTCTTTTATTACAGCGAGTCATTTAGTATTTTTATAATAAAATGTATGTATTTTTTTAATGTAATATATTATTTTTCATTGAATGAATTAAGTATATTCTTACGACATTTCCAATGTGTTTGTTCCAAATCCAATTACCTATTATTACACTAGTCATTAATTTAAGTATTGTAATATTTTTTCATTAGAGTAAATTTTGAATCTTAATACATAAACATAAATCTTGGTAAAATTAATAAACAATATTGTCGTATTCGTATTGTCATTGATTATAGAATAGTCTATTCTATAATCAATGGTATTGTACAAAAACCACAGAATAATATTCTGTGCAAAAACTACAAAATGGTAATAATGGTGATAATAATAATAATAATAATTGAACGCGATGTTTATCGTTTGATCGTGGTTGCTGTAATTAATAACTGTTAATTGATACAACGCCATCTATAGGCAACCCGGTAAAATATTATTTTAGTCACCGAATACCCCTATGCCGTGGGCTATCTGTCTATTCTATAATTAATGCTTATGAGTTATGGTAACTAAATTTAAACTTATTAACTATTAAAATTAATTCTCCCTTTTCACTTGTCATTTTTTCAACCAAATTAATTTTATATTGTATAAGTACGAATTACAAAAAATTCCAACGAACTTCGACGGAACGAACTGCGAGTACTGCAATTATTGCGTTTAATGATATCAGTGAAATACTATACTATACCTATATACAGGGGCGTTCCGAACGGGGGGTATGGGGGGTACCTACCCCCCCAAGACGTTTTTGTCAGTCGGCAAATTATAAAGTTGGTGAAAAAACTTGATACAGTCGGCAAAATGTCAGGCTTATTTCATTATATAGCGTCGTCGTCACGGATTGTGTTGTAATTGTAGATATAGCGTCCATAGTATTATCATTTATTATTATAAACTATGTAGACCGTAGACACTATATAGATGTATAGAGTTTATCGTTATATATACGATATTATACTTATTACTAACGAATAATGAGTAATGAGTTGTTTACACCGAATAGCGACTGTAAATTTAATTTCTGGTAATACCACTGTACAGACTACGGACTGTACGGTTTAGATTGATTAGAATGATCGGAAATATTCTCAAAATAACCGTGTTATACTGTTATCGTGAGTCACGACACAAACAATCGACAGCAGCATAACGCGCGAACGCCGTAGACCCTCGGCAGGCTTAGTTTGTGTGTGTGTGTGTGTGTGTGTGTGTGTGTGTGTGTTTAGATTTGTGTTATTGCTGATTATTTAATATTCTACGTTCGTGATTGCTGGGATAATATAAGTATTCTATGTTTATTCTTTTTTCTATGAAGATTTCTTGAATGTAAGTATTTATAATAATTATTATTTACTATTAAACGTGTTTACTATTTTAAGGCAACAAATGTAGGGGATACAGTAATTTTTTTACCTTATATTATATAATTGGATATTTGTAGTACATAATACATTAGCGACTAATTATTCAAGAGAGATTTTGAAACAAAGTTTCCTCCTAAAAATCTTTAAGACTTAACTACCTACCAATAAATAATTACAATAATAATAATAAGCAATATAGAAATGTTTTATATGAATTTCAAAGTATGTACAATATCTCGTATTTTATATTATGGCACACAAACACATTATGTATAAAAATTTTTGTTTTGCTCATTGGCCATTGCACAGAAATTTATAAATTCCTTATTCGAATAGCATGTAATCTGATACATTTAATTTTATTTTGAATATTTAGGGATTTTTTATAAATAAATGCATATTTAAAAAAAAATAGTAACATTAAAGTTCATTGTGTTTTTGAACAGTTAACAATTAACATTATAAAAATGAATAAGAGAAAACGTATCAAATTGGAATGTGAAGAATGTGGTAGTCAGTTCGATGTTGACTATAAAGCTCGTCACGAGAAAGCAATACATGGTGGTAAAAAGGTCAAAATTAAACATGTAGGGGCCCCATTAAATCCATTTGAAGCCTCTAAGAAAAAAGCTACAGTTTTTGTTCTGGATGTTCCTTCTACAAGCATTTCTACCATGATAGCAACAGAATCTTCATCTATATCTTTCACAACTGAATCTTCTCCTAGTATAAAATCGACTTCCATGACTGAATCGTCTTCCATTACTGTTGATAAAGTGACTAACGAGTTCTTAGATGTGAAAGTTGATGAAAATATTGATATAGAAAATCCTGCGGAGACTGAAACTAGTGGAACTATGCCTGAAGATGAATCATTTTCCTGGATGAGCTGTGCTGGACAAGTTACCGCATTCCTCGCTAATTTCGAAAGGGCTAGTGATATTTTAACAAATATAAAGACTGTTGCGGTTCCAAATCCAAGAATATTTGTCATCGAAATAATTGATTGTTTGTCAAAAATCCACAAAGAATGTGAGGAGTTACTTCACTATGCTAGAAAAGGGGAAAAAGAAATCTTGGAAGAAAATGAAAATGTTGTTGTTACCGAAAATGAATTTATAGACCATGACCCAGGGAAACGAAAAAAAGACGTCCTTTCACAGCAAGACCGTATATACTTGATATCTCTCGGACCCTTTCAGCCAAAAATGCCTATTTTCCCAGCAAATGAATCTATAGCTTTGAATAAACAACGACGTTTCAATCCTACATGGTATAGAGATTTCCCTATGTTGGAATACAGTATTGAGAAGGATGCAGCATTTTGCTTTTCATGCCGCCTTTTTCCATTCAGTGGCGGTTCTTCTGAGTGGAGTTCTACTGGCGTTCGTATTTGGCATAAAATGAAAAGTCGTGGAACCAAAAAAAAAGGAAAACTTACTGAACATTTTACCTCACAATCACATCAAGCAGCAATGTTTGATTACTGTCATTTTTTGGATAAAAAAAGTCACGTGAATGTTCTTCTTGACAAAAACCTTCGAAACCGGAATATAAGAGAAGAAGAACTAAAAGAGTATCATAAAAAAGTATTAGAAATATTGATTGACGTTGCCCGAACTTTAGCTAGGCAAGGATTAGCCTTTAGAGGTCATGGAAGTGATTTAGATAACGATAATGGTAATTTTTGTCAAATGGTAAATTTATTAGCTCGGCATTCCCCAATTATGGCCAAATGGTTAGAAGAAACTGACAAACGACAACATCGAGTTACTTATTTGGGGGTGCATTCTCAAAATGAATTTATCAACCTACTTGGAACAAAAACACGTGATATATTGATCAAAGAAATTAAAAATGCTGAATTCTACTCAGTAATTGCAGATACAACACCTGACTTAACGCACCATGATCGTCTCACAATCAACATACGTTATATTAGCGACAAAAATGGTGTGCTTGTACCAAATGAACGTCTTTTAAAAATGGATGTTGTTCTTACTAAAAAAACAGGCGTAGAATTAGCGGAAAAAATTTTTGGTGTGTTGAACTCGTTAGGATTACCAGTCGATAAAATTGTTTTCCAAAGTTATGATTTCGCAAGTAATATGTCCGGTAAGTATAACGGAACGCAACAAAAATTGTCAGAAATGTGTCAAAAGAATATTCCGTATATTCCTTGCCAAGCCCACAGAATTAATATTTTTATAGAATCAGCCTGCAATGCGAGTACATTAATTAAAGAATTTTTCGGTACACTTGAAAGTTTATATGTGTTTTTTTCAGGAAGTACATCTAGACACCAACGTTTAGAGGAGGATCTAAAGAATGTCGAGAATTCGCTACAGTTAAAAAATCTGTCTAAAACCCGGTGGACAGCACGGGCAGAATCTATCAAAGCGGTTTCCGTTAGCTATGAGAATATAGTACATGTTTTAGAAGATATGAAGTCATCAAAAGATTTTGATTCTAATACCAGGTGTTCTGCGATGGCACTGCATAAAAAAATGTTAGATTTCGATTTTATTTGCACCTTATATTTTTTAAAAAATATTATGTTTAAAGTAAAAAATATTACGGAGTTACTGGAAGCAGAAAAATTAAATATAATTGACGCTATGCAATTAATTGAAAGTACAGTAAAATCTTTTCAAGAAATAAATGACGATAAAAAGATTGATGCATTAGTGGAAAGTGCTGCATTCTTTGCAAAGAATTGTAATGTAGACCCTGAAAAAGATTTTAATAAACATCATCGACGTCGACTCAAACCAAAAAAAATAGACGAAAACCCTGAGACTGCTGCTATGATTGAATTTTCTCAATTTTATCGCAAAGAATTTAAAATTCTTTTGGATGTTTTTACGTCGACTGTCAACAAGCACTTTCAAAGTATGATTACATTATTACGACCTTTTCAAGAAACCTTCCGTATACCGGCGGACAGGAAAAACTGCTCAATAGATATGATTGAGGCCATGATAAAATTATGCCCGGAAATACTTTTGGATGAGCCAGAATGTTTACACTCTGAAATTCAAATCTTATTAGATGCTTCCAAGGAGTGTAAAAATTTTGATGATATTTTCAAAAAAGCATGCATGTTAAGAAATGTTATACCACGGGCATTTCGCATTGTTAAGCTAGTACTAACATCACCAGTGTCATCTGCATCCAGTGAACGTTCTTTTAGTCGTTTGAAATTAGTTTACAACCACTTACGCACGACAATGAGTGACGAGAGACTTGATTCTTTATTAGTACTATTTTCAGCTCGAGATATTGTAGATAAAATAAATATTCAGGAAATCGTTAACAAATGGTCTCTCCTCAAACATCGGCGTGTGAAAATGTAAGCTACAGATTCGTATTAATAATTACAAATTATGTGATTACTAACTAAGCATAATAATATTAATATTATAATATAAATTGTATACTAAATATATATGTTTTTGTTTTTAATATAAATATTAGATTATAATGATGATAACTATAAACAAGTTTAATAAAATATTTGAATACGTACATTTGTTTTGTATTAGCATTTTACTCATACATAAAAACATAAGTATACAATAACTACATTTTTTTCTCGTCATATTAATGTAGTCGGCAATTTTTTAAACTGATAACCCCCCCAAATAGGGAAGCCTCGGAACGCCCCTGCCTATATAGATTGTATAAATACATCGATAGTTGTGACCGTTATCGAATTAATGAATTGATAATTTCAAGACTAACCGACACTGTGTTGCTAAGAATATTACAGTCGCGTACTTTTTCAACTTTTATATTTTTAACGTATAGACGTACCTATAGTTGAATTTATTTTTAAACAATTTTGATAACCAATGGATTTATAAAATAAATGTGTAGGGAACCAACTCAATGCATAAATCTTGGGAGCCAATTAAATACGTAAAAATTACGATTACCTGAGTTATGGAGCCAATTCAATAGCTTATACTTATAAATAAAACTACATTTAAGCATTGCACCAGATATAGCGATACCCTTAACGCTGTCACTTTGGAAAATAAAATAATCAAATTTGATAAACCTATATATATTGGTAAAAATTTACTTTATATTTTATATTAGGTATACATTGATCCATTGATCAATAAATTTTTATTTTATTTTCTATAGGATTCGCTGTATTGGACATTAGCAAAACTTTGATGTATGATTATCATTATAATGTGATGCAGAGGCACTATGGTGAACACATTAAGCTTATGTATACTGACACAGGTAAATGTATATTAAAACTATTCTCTTGTGTATTTATTAATTAATATCATTATTACAGATTCACTAGTGTATCACATTATGACTGATGATTTTTACTCTGACTTGTTGGAAAATCCAAACTTGATGGATAGGTTAGACACGGCAGACTTGCCATCTAACCATCCGTGCTATACAACAGTACGTAAAAAGGTAGGTACCGGGTTTTTTTTCTGACCACAGAAAATGTTTGTTTGGGGAAGCCGGTGTGAAGGCTTACCAAGAAAATGTGTCTATTAGATCATTTAAGCACAAGCTATTGACAATCAGAACAAATAAATTGACGTACAACAGTTATGATGATAAGCGGGTTGTGCTAGATGATAAAATAAACACACTAGCTCATGGACACTACAGTATAGAGTAAGTTATCATAATTATATTTGAAAATAATTTTACTAATTTTACTTATAATTTTATAGAAAAGATGAATCTGAGATCTGGCCTGAACTCGAATTGCAGTTGGATCCTGAAGGACAGCCATGGACAGATTCAGATAAAGAATTACATAGAATGCTTGTACGATGTTTAATGGAATAGTTATACCCCCCCATTTTTGTAAACTGTTTTATGTATATAACCATGTTATTTGTTTGATGTATTTATATATATATAATTAATCATGTTGTAGTATGTTTCGGATAAAAATGAATGTATATATAAAACAATGTTAAAATGTAAATATTATTATATTTGTTAAAAAAAATTGTGTTACAATAATAAGTATTAAAATATAATATTTTTATGTCCACTCCTTAGGTTTCTTAATTTCAGCGATATTTTCTGCATCATTTTCTACAAGGTCTGATATTTGAGATTTTATGTAGTCCACATTATCTTCCAGATCAGATACTTTAAATTTTAAATTTTCGGTTAATTGTTCGATATTTGATAATTTTTGTTCAATAATCTTAGTGTTATTTTCAAGTTGACTCATTTTTTCATTTAATTCAAATCTAATTATTTTTATAGAGTCATCGAGTTTAGAAAAAGTTTTTTTAGTTTCACCAGCTTGTGAACTACCAAACACATTCATGACTAAAATTATTTTTAAAAAGTATATTATGTAAAAAAAATTATTTTTCTTAATATAATTTTCTTTGATGATTTTCAAACGAGTGTTTAAATCTGAAATATACAAGCACGTATCCTGGATCAATTTTCGGGGGGGGGGGGGGGAGTTAAAATATTTTATATTTTTACATTTTTACATTAATACATGAACTAAAAATACATAGTTAATAGTTATATTATAATTTAATAGATAATATTATGCACTACAAAACATAATAAAAATGTATACAAAAAATAAATAATTTAAAAAAATGGTTAAATACCTACAATTTTAATTCATAAAACAAAGTCAACTTTACGTGGCATTCTGGAAAATGTATTGATTATTACTTCAATATCTATTTGGATACCTCGATGGACTGACAATAAAGCTAAACCTGTTAGACGATCTTCACTGCAGCTTTTCCTCAAATAGGTTTTTAATCGTCTTAAAGTTGAAAAAGAACGTTCTGCAGATGAAGTGGACCCCGGGAGTGTTGCAAGTATAGATATTAAACACCAAATGTTTGGATAAAAGTCTTTCGACATGACGCCTAAAGTATCGATTGCAGATTTAGGAAGTTCGTTATCGGATACCGATTTCCATTTTTCCACCCACACCTTCAATTCTAATTCAAAAGTTTCATAAGTCGGTAAAAAGCTCTTATAAAAATCAATGCATTTTTTAAACTCATCGCTACTTGGTTTTAATTTAATTAAAAAACTTGAAATCAAATTTTGCAGCCCAGAAATAATGGAATTGTGTTTTATAAATCTTTCAATTAATTGACTTTTGAAGTAATCTAAAAATTACAAAAAAATAGATCTCCTATAATACTGTTCTGGCGAATCTGCCGGAATATTGTTGCGATAGGTAGATTGCCTAATTAATCGTGGCATTTTAACCGTTTCATCTATTAAGCTATAAATACCGACTCACAACAGATTAACATACATTGCAAATTAGTATTGAATATAAAGTTTATCAGTATCAAGCGGCAAGCGCGGATCCATTAAGATTACGTATTTTTGTGTTTATTGAAAAATGTATATTATAATATGCATAAATTGCGTTTTTGGTTTATTTCACACAAAAAATGTGGTATTATATAATATTATGTATGTCTATTAAAAGTTAAAATTTAAAACTATATCTACTATAACTACTTGTTCATAAAATTATAATTTTCATGAAAATTCTTACTTCTAAGAATATTAATAGCGATAATAAACTGATTGACGATACGAGTATTGTTAGGTCGCGTCACACTATTAGTGCTATTTTGTAAGCGAGTAAATATAAAAATAATCTCGCTTTGCTCAATATTCACAAAAATATATCAATAGATGTTGATGACATTATATCAAAAATTAGAAAAACAAAAATAGAAGGTTAAAAACTTTATCATTTAATTTTAAAAATTAACCATAAATAATAAAGGTACAATTTTAGTTAATAATGTATAGTTTGGTTGTTTTTTTAATTGCGTATTATCTTTTTGTCATTTCGAAAATATTACCCCCCTAATTTTAGTTCTAGATCCTCGTCTGACCTGTATATTATTTTAAAGAAATCTAGAATTCTCAAAGTTTAGAGTTCTATAACAGTTTAGCCTTCCAGTAAACTAAAACCTTGCTAATAGTCTATATAATTTTACAGTTTTAATGTACTTATTATTTGTATCATCATTTTTTCGGTAAAAATTATATGGTAGAACAAAATATTAATAGGATAAAATAATTCAAAGCTTTTGACCAAAATATAAAAAGATAATAAAAAATACTAAACAATGAGAAGGTACTTCAGAATTTTTTTCAAATATCTGGTCAATTGTATATTTATTTTGGTTACTATAGATTAGTAGATAAATTTTGGAAATATAACTGTATAAACACAATAACACACTGTTTTAAAACTGTATAATATAATATGGAATTATACGTTATTAATTTAAATACGTTTAAGAACCAGGAATTAATTTAACAAATAAATTATTGATAATATATAAGTACCTACTTAAATGTTTTATGGATTATTTAAGTTGGGCATAAAATAATTTACAATTTATATTTAATATAAATATATGTTATATTTTATAAATTTTTGTATCTATTTTTATTTTATTTGTTATTTTGTGTTTTATATTTTGATATTGTACAGTTTCTTTAAAATTAATAATAAGACGATTAGAAACATATATTACGACTTTTACATTAAAAAATGTCTGGTGGTAGGGTAAGGTTAGGTTAGGTTGAATTAAGTATTCAAAAATTAGAATACCTGTACTCGTATGTCCGTAGTATTAATTATATAAGTTTTAGAAAGTGACGCGGTCCCGCGTAACAGCCGTTTGAATCCAAACGGCATTTACGCGGAAATCCGCCGATTACTTCTCTTACCAACCGCCAGGTAACAACGGACGACACCGATGCGCGATAACCGCGCGCGGACGGATCGAACCGGTGACACCGCGCACCGGACCCAAGACCGTTAGTCTTGTGATCCGCGTCCTAGCACCCACACACACCTACTCGCCTAATATATATTTTCAGCTCCACATTTTTTTTGACTCCATCGCCAATTGTTTTTTTTTTGTTTTTTTTTTGTTCTCTTCTTTTCAAAATTACGTAGTGTAACGATAATAAAACACCACCTCATTTTCCCCAAATTGTGCGTTCAATTATTTATTTTGTTTTCCTTCACGTCTCACACCTCAGCCATCCCGTCCTCATCCATCAACCGACGTCGTCGCACTAACAGGCACCCCGTCAATTGGCTCCCCGGCGGGGAATCGAACCCCGGTCTCCCGCGTGACAGGCGGGGATACTTACCACTATACTACCGAGAGAACGCGATATCTGCTCTACCGATAACATCGACACTTATAAATTTTCTTACTTGAACATAACACCGGACAGCCGGACGTAATGGCAGGAAAATTTTTGAGTGAGTTGACCGCAACGGAGCTAAAGTACGAGTGCAGGCAACGGGGGCTATCGGAAGGAGGCACGAAAGATGCGCTCGAAATCCGATTAGCAGACCACCTCACGGGAATGGGGATACAGGCAAACTCCGTCCGGTTCCCCCCCATGGAAACCGATGGGACAACCGGGACCGGGACAGACAGTAACCCCGCGCTCAACGCCGGGCATACGGAGTCGGTCACAGACAACCGTACCCCCACCCCCGTGCCTACAAACACAACCAACTCCACACCCACGTGTACCACACCCATACACACCGCACAACAGGCCACGGATCTAATACTGTCGGCCCGTGGCATACTGAAAGGGGTACGAGAAGCGGCGCAAAACACGCCGCACACGGCCGGGTTGGACGCACGGCTAACCATGCTCGAGGACTACATGGCCCGCTTTGCCGAAGACCAACGTCGCTTAGCGGAGACAATGCGTCGCCTCGAGATGGGTATGTCACGTCTGACACCGGAAGCACAACCGGACGCACCCGTGCCAACTCGTCCCCAACGCACAACGTTATCTGGGCAGCACCGGAGCACGCCGGACGACCCGCCCACAGATAACGCACATAACTACACACACACCGACACACCAAACATCACGGACTGCGGAGCGAGAGGACCCGCGCTACGCGAATCACCGTCCGCGGGCAACCACCGCGCACACCGCAACGTCCGTTTCGATAACACGTCGTCCACCCCACACACCGCCGCCACCCCACACAGCTGCGTATTACAACAGTCGTTTATACCGTATGACGAAATACGCACAGTGAGATACTCACTGCCGGAGTTCCACGGAACGACGCCCGAGGACCCGGTACGGTTCATACATAGGGCCGAAGCCACTCTGTATAATACGCAGATAGAACGCACGGGCTGGACGAGCATTATCGAACCGCAGCTAAAAGGTGCGGCCGGAACCTGGTGGAACACCGTCAGGCTACTGGACTACACCTGGGACGAATTTCGTGCGAATTTTCTAAAAAAATTCAATAGCATGACAATACAGTCCCGGCTGCAGGAGGAGGTAATGACCGCCCGGCAGTCCCCAACGCAGTCGCTAACGGATTTCATTTCGCGCAAACACCAGTTAACACGTCGTATCAACAACGGACAAGTACCGGTGCTAGCTGAACCGCAGCTAGTACATACGATAATTGGACTAACGCGAAAGGAATACCGTACGCACATTTTACTGCAACGTCCCACCACATTCGCGGACCTAAGCCTAATAGCGGAAATCATGGATACACCGGATGATCCGCCCACACCGCCGTCACCAGCAGCGTTATACACAAAACCCGGACGGTCGCGTACACCACAACCGCCGCCACGGCAGCCGCGAACGCGGGACAACACGCCCGGCAGACCACTGCCGCGCGACCCGTGCAGGCACTGTGGCGGACCGCACTGGAATAGCGACTGTCCCGAAAACGCACCGGCTTCGGGAAACGCCAGATGAGTCGGCGGACATTTGTCCGCACCGCCGCCTCACACACACACACACACACGACCCACACCCAAACAAACAATGCTCGGCAACGCTGACGGGATATAACCTTCAGACGCACATCGACACGCTCGGCGTCATCGAATATATCGCCTCACACACACCACACAAAATTCGGTAGGTAGTAGGTCATCATCACCACACACAACGACCCTACTGCGGAATTTTCACGTGCGCCGTCGGAATGCGTGCGTAGTTCAGAGGTAACCGGAACGGACGCCCTGGTAATGGCGGTACACACCGCCACCAGGGACACCGATTTCGCGGTTGAGAACCAGTTACCCAACTACAGCACACACCCGTCGTCGAATGATGCTAAACGAACACGCCCCGACAAAATTCCGACCCCCGCGGTCGAACTCGAATTTAGGTCAGGCTTCGTAACAGCACTACTCGACTCACAGGCACAGAAATCATACGTAAGCCCGAACATTGCACACACACATGGCACACCCCACCACGGACAACCCACACACGTACGAATGGCGGACGGACACACCACAGTAACAAGCGGTACCGCCACATTCGAAGCCAGATTAGGTGACCTAACGGTCACTTTCACCGCAGCAATAATGGACACATTATACTGCGACGTGCTCCTAGGACACGACTTCCTCGTAGACAACGAAGTCACTTGGGACTACACGACGAGCACTATACACCTAGGTACACATAGGAGGACATCGGCGTGCTGGAAAGGCCGGACAGCCACCCCCCGCCCGACCGCAGATATCGATAAACTATTAATACACGGTGACCCACACACACGCGCGAAAATAACCGAAGTAGTTCGCGACTACCCGGACTTTTCAGCGGGAGGGTTGGGCGCACCAGATTAATCGAACACGACATCCTCCTTAAGAACCAAACACCAATAGCGCTAAAACCATATCCCTATCCGCACGCGAAACAGGTAGAAATAGACACCATGGTACGGGATATGGAGCAACAGGGACTCGTGGAACAAAGCACCTCCCCGTGGGCGGCACCCGTCGTTTTAGCGAAAAAGAAAGACGGAACGCACCGACTGTGCATCGACTACAGACGGCTTAATGACGTCACTGAGTCCGACGCGTACCCGATGCCCGACCTCAATACGTTGATACGGCAAATGCGAGGCGCAAAAATTTTTAGCATTTTGGACCTTAAGTCGGGATACTGGCAAGTACCTCTTAACCCAAACGCGCGAAAATACACGGCATTCCGGACACGTCGGGGTCTATACCAGTTCCGGGTCCTCCCCTTCGGCCTCAAAAACAGTCCCATGACCTTTGTACGTCTTATGAACGAAGTCCTGAGGGATATCTGGACGAGTTCGTCCGCGTCTACCTAGACGACATAGTGGTGTTTTCAAACACCACGGACGAACACCAGTGTCACCTGGACAGAGTTCTAGAGCGTCTACAACGATACGGGCTAACTTGCAACACCGAAAATGCACTTTCGGATCGACCGAAATCGCATTTCTCGGACACCTAGTGAACACCGACGGGATAGACAAACAACCGGAGAAGCTAGAGTGCATCATGCAATTTCCCCCACCCACAAAAATACGGGACCTACGGAGGTTCTTAGGCGTCTGCAACTGGTACAGCCAGTTGTAGACAACTACGACGCGGACACCATAGCACCCCTAACGAATAGGCTCAAACAAGGGACTAAGTGGGCGTGGACCGAAATCGAACAGGCAGCTTTTACGAAAATAAAACACGCGTTGTGCGATTCGCCGAAACTATCGACACCCGATTACGGAAAACCATTCTGCCTACAAACCGATGCTAGCGAGATAGGAGCAGGTGCCGTACTTTTCCAACGGGGTGACAGACCGGAGGAAAGACGGATAATCGCCTACGCTAGCAAAAAGTTTAGCGACACGCAGACTAGGTACGCCGCGGTAGAGCGCGAGTGTCTCGCGATAATCTGGGCGACCGACAAGTTTAGGCCATACTTAGAAGCCCGCCATTTTGACCTATTCACCGACAACTCGGCACTCACATGGCTCCACCGGGCCAAAAACACCAACTCCAAGTTAACCAGGTGGGCGCTACAACTGGCCAACTTGGATTTCACCACCATACACGTGCCCGGCGTACAGAATGAAGCGCCGGACATGCTGTCCCGCAACCCAGCCCCCGGGCCCCCCGTAGACGAGGACCTCCTCGAAGAGCGACTAGTAGGAGCACCAATCACACCGCTCACCACCACTAATAGTACGCCGGTCGACAATTTGTTTGCCACCGCGGACCCGGGAGACACCACTGGCGGGACCGCCATTTCACGCGCGACGCTCGCAGCCTGGCAGGCCGACGACCCCGAGACGCGAAATTTGGCGGAGAACGAGACGCCGGACGTCACGACGCGCCGCACCGGACGCACCGTAAATAAAACCAACAAATATGTTGTCACCGACGGTCTCCTACGAATAAATGTGCGCGGACACACGCCCATAGTCGTCCCGCGCACCAAAACACAGAACGTGATATGGACATACCACGATCACGTCCTCGCAAACCACCCAGGCTGGAAGGAAACGTATAGGGCAATAAAACAACGGTTTTACTGGAAAGGTCAAAAAAACGACGTACGGCTATACGTTAAGGCGTGTCACATTTGCGCGTGCACCAAACCACTAAACAGGGCGCGGACGACCCAATGACCGCCAGAACACCCCGCCACCCCTGGGAGGTAATTAGCATAGACCTCATGGGCCCCTACCCACGCACGAGCAGGGGAAAACAATATTTACTAGTCGCCACGGATATGTTTAGTAGATGGACCGAGGCATACCCACTCGGAACAGCCACTACGAAGACGATAACCGAAACACTCGAAAGAGAATTTTTTCCCCGGTTCGGATACCCCCGTGTGTGCCTAAGCGACAACGGCCCCCAATTTGTAGCGAACGATATGCGCAGCGCGATCGAACGGTGGGGAGCCGAGGGCTGGACAACCCCGACATATCATCCAGGGCCAACCCCGTCGAACGACGCAACCAGGACATAAAAAAAGGATTGCGCGCCCTACTCGCCGGCGGCAACCACAACACGTGGGACGCCAAATACCACCCATATTATTTTCGATTAGGAACCGACGTAACGACCAGACAGGATTCCCCCCCTCGGTACTCGTCCTCGGCAGAGAGATGAAGCGGCCGGGCGAATGGGCACTGACGCGGTCAACGGACAGCCCGATCGAACAAATCAATGTGGGTAGGGAAAGCCGCGAGAGACACGTACTGGAAATAACACCTGCGACAGGTGACCAGACGGGTACGGCCTATACAACAGGTGACACGGTGTACTACAAAGCGCACCACCTGTCGAAAGCGCACGCCAAGTTTCACGCCGGTTTCGCACCCAAGTGGTGGGGACCGGTAACACTAAAAACACGCGTAGGCAAAGGTGTGTTCCTAACAGACCAACAACCGCCACGCAAACTCCACGTATCATGTTTAAAACGCGCGACACCGCCGCTAGCAAATAATAATATATAAGAAATTGCCGTATATAGTGGTAGATATACATATATGGTCGTCTACTTCTCATATGATTATTTTATTAACCATATCTTCTTGTACCAACCACACACAGTCGAGCAGCCAACCGCAACATGGACCAGAGGCAAAACCCCCTCCACCAGGCCGCGGAACTGTTAGAGCGCAGCCAGCAGCTACTGCGCACGGCAAACGCCGAAACCCCCCGCGCAACAACGGCCGCACGGGCGCGAAGGATGCCCCTGGAACAGCTACGCCGGGACCCGGTGCTGTGGGCTGCCTACAACCGCGGGTGGAACGACCGCACGGCGGCATTCCGCCGTGTGATGGACGAGCCACCCGTGGAAACACACCGGTCCCGGAGCCCGAGACGGCACGTGCTACCAGCGGGTATGCCGCGACCGCCCGCGATTCCCCCGTCTGCGTACCTTTTCCGACCCCCTCCCCTACCCCTGATGGCAACGCCAGTACCCCCCCCGGCCGCCAGCGATCGTAACAGCGCCGCCAACGACAACAACAGCGACAAGAACGATGACGACAACGGCAAGACCGACGACGACGGTAGCGGCACCACCAGCAAACAGAAACCGCCAGCGAAACCACCGTCAGCGAAGGAACGCAGCTCGGCTAGCCGATTTCAAGGCAGCGAAGAGGACCACCGGGGAGGGGCCGTCACAACAGTTCCGCCTACAAAAAACGCTACCCACCACCAACCCGCCGCCATCAACCGTCACCCCAACGGCACCACGTCTGCAGACCAGGAGGAAACGACCCCACTAGTCGCCGAGGTAACAACCCCGGAGGAAAACATGCCTACCGGAATAGTTGAAACCTCGGAACAACCAGCGCCCACCCCAACACCTCCGGAGGATATGGAAATATCCCCGGAGGAAGAGGCGGAGCTGCTGGCAGACGTGGACGTCGGCCCTCCCGAGGACGTAGACATGGAGGCCGTCTATGATAACGCCATCCGGGTTATCTAGACGGACCCACACCACCACAACCGGAGTAGACACCCGGGACCACGTCCGCTGTAATCAGCTGGAATACGTGCCCACTGCTCCGGAATAGTGCCCGCACCGAACAACCACCGCCCACACCTATCACCCAACCGTTGTCGGCCGGAAACCCGCCACCCCTGGCGGTTGGGGGGGGAGCATGACGCGGTCCCGCGTAACAGCCGTTTGAATCCAAACGGCATTTACGCGGAAATCCGCCGATTACTTCTCTTACCAACCGCCAGGTAACAACGGACGACACCGATGCGCGATAACCGCGCGCGGACGGATCGAACCGGTGACACCGCGCACCGGACCCAAGACCGTTAGTCTTGTGATCCGCGTCCTAGCACCCACACACCTACTCGCCTAATATATATTTTCAGCTCCACATTTTTTTTGACTCCATCGCCAATTGTTTTTTTTTTGTTTTTTTTTTGTTCTCTCTTTTCAAAATTACGTAGTGTAACGATAATAAAACACCACCTCATTTTCCCCAAATTGTGCGTTCAATTATTTATTTTGTTTTCCTTCACGTCTCACACCTCAGCCATCCCGTCCTCATCCATCAACCGACGTCGTCGCACTAACAGGCACCCCGTCAAAAGTTGACATTGTATGATCTTATACGTAAAATAATTTATACGGACAGTATAGGTCCGTAACAATTATATGGGTTGATAGAAAATTGAGTTCGGCTATTTAAAATATCAAAGTCATTATTCATATATTGAATAAACTGAACTGTGGCATCAACATATTTAAAATAAGATTCATTGGTTTTTAAAAACATTAATGCGTCTGCTACATTTTTGCTTAATGTTTGAGCGGCAAGTCTTACATTCATCTTTTCATTTGAATATTCTATATGTCTTATTGTCAACTTTGTACCAACTCTTAGTCCTTTTTCACTTTCTATTGTATACAGCTTTTTTAAGTAATCCCATCTAATTAATTCTTCTTTAGAATTTACACATTCTTTTATTACTTCCACTGACTTGTTGTTCTCATTTTTTTTTGTATACACGATCACCCCTAGCATTTATAACAAGTTTGATCATATGCGAGGAGTCTAGAAAAATATAGATTGGTTCTTTTGTATGTGGATTTATAATTTGTGGTGAGTTATTTAAATCAGCTCCCGAAGTTGAAACCATTGATGTATTTACAGATGCACCATCAAAAGTTAAAGAATTTATATTAACTCCAGTTTCATTTATTAATTGCAACGCTTTTAACAGAAGGCCGGCCCTGCATTTACCTGACAAGCCATCAATTAAAAAATAACCAATGAGAAACTTCCACTAACCATTTATTCCAACTAATATATAAACTAAAGCATTTTTTGCCTTTAATATATTTTTATTCATATTTTCTGAACTTGTAACACCCAAATTAACAAAGCCAAACACATTTCGATTACTATCCATTTCTATTTGTTTTCGTATACTCATTTCATCAATCACTAAATTGCATTGAATTTCTTTTGTTTTGCAATATCAGCCGATGTATCGAAAGATTCTTTAGTAAACCCGGGTTGGCCATCAATATACCAACGACTTAATGTTCTTAGGTGAGGCAATATGTTATTACACTTTTCTTTAACATACATGTAAGCCTTGGACGAATAATATTGCAAAGTTACCGACAATTTTCCAATTTCTTCTCTATAGGTATTAGGTCTCTTTCCAGCAACAATATAGTCAAAAATATCTGATCCTAATGCCTGAAAGATATTCATTTAAGATAATTAACATACCCTAAAACACAATAACTTTTAAATTTTTAAATTTTTACTTTGAAAAACACAGCATTAAGTAGTACTTGAATTGTAAAATTTGAATCACCTTATGCATATTTATGTTTAAAAACAAGTATTAAAATGAATATTTATTTTATTTTTATATTACTTTACAGTTAACGGCTGTAGAATTAGTTTGTAATAGCTTGTCATTTTGATCTTTGATTATCATATTCAATTCACACATTTTTTGTTAGAGCCTATGACATTTTTGAACTAGACATTTGTTGAAAAGGTTTAGTGTCATTTCATAATGTTTAATTTAGCAGTAGTTTTTTTTATTTCTTTATTAATACAAGAAAATTTTCGAGACACAAACACAACAAGAATAATGCATTTGAAATACCCAATCAGGATTTACCTCCAATGTAAGTTTAATGTTATTTTATTTTATTATTAGTCTATTTATCATATTTGGTGTTTAGTGTTGATGAACAACCTATGACACCCGCTACATTAAACGAGGTAGCTATAATGATGGAGGAATTTCTCGAGAACGAGATCATGAATTTGATGGTTGAAGGTGGATTGCCACAACCTTTCAACCAAAATCGTTTATTTTTTTTGTAAGTTTATTATTAATATATTTTTTTTCTAACATTATAAAAAAATCTTTATAGTAGTGATGATGAAGAAATGCCAACTGACAACGAAGATTTGTGATTAAATAAATAAATAAATAAAATTATAGAATAATCAAGAGTTTTATTTTTCATATATATATATATATATATATGTAACACGTGCTATAGTCGTGGCCAAATGAATGTGTGGTTGGTGGCTCCGCCCACCGCTAGGCGATATCACACTGAATAGTACAGCTGTTGGCGGTGTATTTGAAAATAAAGTAATCGTATCATCGTATTTGATACAATAACTCTATAACCTTTTAACACAAAGGAAGCCTGCGTTTACGTAGTAATATGCTAGAAAAAAATCGTTTTATTCGAAACGAATTTGAAAATCGCGCGCTATTCATGTGTGAACGTTACCTAAAATTATGAGTTCTAATTAGTCGCCGGAAAAAGTAGGCGGAGCCACCAACCGCACATTCATTTGGCCGCGACTCTAGGTATTAGATTCAATACAAGCTCCAAACAACATTTTCTCATCATCTGAGTATTCTTCACCCCAAATATATTTATTAAACGCTTCAAAACATATATCATCTGATTCTTCGCCACTCCATAAGTCGATATCATTTGGTTTATCAATAATAGTAAATATTTGTTATGCATAATGCACGGAAAAAAACAACATTAAATGAACATACCATTTATCTGTTCTTGATTAACACAATCGTCACAATCGAAACCTACATGATAGTTTATTTCGATCTAGGTGCCTCTGTATCTAAGCATTCAAATGTAGCATTCGGTGATTTGGAATCTGATGATATCTGTATGGCTGCGATGGATGCATTTGAAAATGGACTGTATACTGTGCAAGGCAAGTTTTTAAACTCTTTACTTTAAAATGATAATTTATAACAATCAAATCACTTTTTTTTTCGTATATTATCGTCATGTTAAAATCATACACAATAGATAGAACCTAATATTTTGATTTTTATGTTAGGGATGAGTCGCGAGTTATGTTATGTAGTCTATACTACGCGAGTGACTTGTTGCACATTTATCTCAATAATGATAATTAATATGAACATAATATCAGATATTACGTAAGCGAGTTGTCGCACATTTTTCCCATTAAAGATGCATGTGATAATAATATCGCGTAAGCAACTTGTCACACATTTTTCTTAATAATGATAATTAATTAATTTGAACATAATATAACGTAACTGATAATATTTGTTTTAAAGTTATTGCGCATACGCAAGCGACTACTTGCTAACATTTACATCTATATGCCATGTATATGATCTAAGGTTAGAATTATAAAAATAAATAATTTAGGCATATTTACAATTTTAGTTAATAAACGTAAACTTACAGAAAATACTTATACCACTGTGAAATAAAATATTAACAAAATGAATATTAGGATAGGCTTCAAAAAGTGAATACATAGGATTTGTAGAAATTCAATCGTCACTCAGTTGTAAGGTTGTATGGTATTATTACAAAAATCTGAACAATATACAGAATTATTCAGAGTTCTTCGAGTCCATGAAATCTTCATTGTTAGAAACTATTAATAAACATAATATGCCTATTAAATTTAATTTAAAACTGGAATCTACTTATAATCGTCCAAGTGTTGAATATTCGTCCGAAACTCGAGCATTTAAAACTTCAGCTAGAGAAATTTATGAGGCTTCAAATCTCGAAGCAATACTCGACGATTCGTTCACGAAATTATTAGCAGAAGAAGACAATTATTGTTCACGTGGCAGCGGGTTTACGCTACAATCTATCGATGGTTTACTGCTAGGCGTTTATAATTATACACCGATGTTTGGTTAATCGTATATAGAATTACCTAAATCGATCGCTGATAAACGGGCTATAATCAATCCTGAAAATAATGACCAGCAATGCTTTAAATGGGCTATATTAGCAAAGCATGTTACGGGGGAAAATAAATTCCGGGTCGGTAAAAATTATACCGATCATGAAGATAGATATAGTTTTGAAGACATTTCTTTTCCAACATCACTGAGAGATATTTTAAAATTTGAAAAAAATAATCTGAATGTTTCTGTGAATGTGTACGGACTAGAAAATAAATTACAGCCACCGAAAAAGTTCTCATCATATGAAGTTTTTCCGCTCAAAGTCGTAGATAACGAAAAACGAGATCACTTTGATCTATTATTAGTAACGGATAATAACAATACGCATTATACATACATTTCAAACTTTTCATGACTAATCCGTTCACAAAAAACTAGTCATGAAGGTCAAGCTGTATTCTGTAAACGATGTTTTACGTCGTTCGATAAACAGAACTTAAAATATAAATTAAGCGGACAGCTTAATGGTGTCTATAAGTGGGTCAAACCATCACTCGATGGATTAAACGATTTGACCGAAAATTCTGAAATAGGACGAATTTAAGAGGTTGATATTGCTTATCCGAAAGAACTTCACGATAAGCATAATGATCTACCATTCCTTCCACAAAATAGCTTACCACCAGGTTCAAAAGTACAGAAACCTATGGCTACATTCGAGACTAAAAAAAATTGAATTGTTCACTATCGTAATCTTCAACAAGCCTTAAACAATGGACTAATCGTTGAAAAAGTAAATGTTGTTTGTTATTTCTATATTATAAATGTTTAATTTTTATATACTGCATTTGCATAGAGTAGTTCTATTCAAGCAATCACCGTGGCTTGAACCATATATAATTTTAAATACTGAAATGAGAAAAAATGCAAAAAAATGAGTTTGAGAAGGATTTCTTCAAACTTTTAAATAACGCTGTGTTTGGTATGCTATAAAAAATTCTAATTATAACTATTTTCATTAATTTTGTTTGGCTGTCATTTAGGAAAAACGATGGAAAACGTTCGCAAGCGTTTAAATATAAAGCTAGTATCTAGCGAAAGTCGTTTGCAAAAATTAATAAACTGATCTACGTTTAAACATTGCACCACGTACTCCGAAAACTTGAATGCTGTTTAATCACTTATAATTTGCTATTAACGACTATATTTTAATATTTTAATTTCAAACAGGTTTCTCAGTGCTGGAAATTTCTAAGACCTTAATGTATGATTACCATTACAATGTTATGTAAAAACATTATAGCGATAGTATTAAGCTCATGTACACAGATACAGGTAAATTATCATTATTGTTATTATTATTATCATCTTTTTAATATTATTTGTATTATTTTAGACTCACTGGTATACTTTATTCAGACTGATGACTTTGACAAAGATCTGGTGAATAATTCTAACTTACTTGGCCGAATGGACACTGTTTGCGCCGCTGCCGCCGATCGACACACACACACACACACACACACACACTCACGCACTGTTAATTGTTTATTTATATTGTTTTATTTTTATTAATTGTATTGTGAATTATTATATAATATGCTAATCAGGTATCGGCGCGTTATCTGCTGCCGCCGGTTCGCCGGTCCGCGTAGCTTAACACGGCCGCCGCAATTTTTGTCTTTCTCCGTCCGCCGTGTGAGATAGTCCGCCGCAATATCGCCTATACCAGTGGTTTTCAAACTTTTATTATACACGGCACACCGTAAACTTAAAAAAATGTTCACGGCACACTGACTGTTTTTTAGATGAACAAAATTGTTTTGAATTAATTATTAATTTATTTTCATATATCACAATTCAATGCAATCGGTAATTTATGGAAAAACCGCGGCTCACTAAGTGGATACTCGCGGCACACTGGTGTGCCGCGGCACCCAGTTTGAAAACCACTGGCCTATACCAATACGATTTTGGTTTATATTAATATTGTAATATTATATACTTATACAGTTCGCTGTTTTTTATTATTATTGTAATACGTGCTGGCGCTAATCGCCATTTTTCATGCCCTTTATTTTTATATCTACGTGTGTGCAAATCGCCGCGTCATTGTTCGATTATTATTATATTTTATTCCGTGTCAAAAATTGTCGTCGTCTATTTATTTATTTATTTATTGTAATTATATTGTTGTGTGTGAATTTTATTGAGTGTGTAGGTAGCAGCTGGCCAGCAGTGCTCCGACAATTCGTGAGTTCTATTTATTTATTTCTGTATTTATTATTATAATTATTAATTAGTATAACGAGCCAAAGGGGCTGTATTTTTCAATATTTTTACTAAGAGTTGCAGCTCGAATAGCTGGTATAATATTATAATTACTGGTATTTATTAAGCTATATTACACTTATATTCTGTTGTGTATATATTTATTATTATTTTTTCGCACCATAAGGGCCGTTTATTTATTATATTTTATATTTTGTTTGGCCATAAGGGCCGCGAATTTATATATACCTTTTTTTACTTGTTGGGCCAAAAGGGCCGTAAATTATTATTACTGTTTTGTTGAATTATATAGCCGTTATTACCATTTAAATTGAGTTACCATTATTTATTGTAGTTACCTATTCGTTAGTTTAAGTACACACACACATAAATACACACGTACACACACCACCGCATACTAGCACTCACAGGTCTTGCTCGGCGAACCTGGCCACTTTCTGTTGAGTGCTATACCTATGTACACACAATTTACACAAATCGGTCGGTGTGTGAGTGCAGCGCGCGAAGCGCCGGGTTACCGGGCGCGCGTATTATTATTATATGCTCCCGGCCCGTACAGACACCACGAATCTACCTCGGAACCATTGCCGAACGAAAGAAGATTCCAGGACTATTTTCCGATGAAACGGATGGGGAGATTATGATCGAGTTCTGCGCGTTGCGAGCCAAATCATATGCATACATTCTTCAAGGCTAAAGGAATCCGTGGGCATGTGGTGAAGAACCAATTGAACTTTAAAGATCATTTACGATGTCTATTTGGTGATACAAGCTTGACAGTAAAGACAGATAATGTCTCTATCCGTTCATTTAAACACAAATTTAAGACTATCAAATCAAGCAGATTAACTTATAATAATTTTGATGACAAGAGGGTTATACTAGAGGATAAAGTACACACATAAGCATGTGGACACTATCGAACACTAATGAACAGTCAGAAGCAATGGTGGATGAGATTTGAAATAAAATTTTATGCAAATAATTGTATTAATACTTTATTTTTAAAAACTGTATATTATAATTTAAATAATTGTATATAATGTAGAATATAATGTATAAATATATATGATATTCATAATTGTATGTGATTAAGGTACCATTTTTATATAATGTAAAATATAATGTATACATAGTAGTGGAAAAAAATTACCGTTTGAACTTCATTTACCGGGTAATTATAAATTCTACCACACACATAACCTAACCATATCACTTTAAATGTTTATAGTTTATATATTTATATATATATCATTTTAGGTTATCAGTACTGCGGTCCTGGAACAAAATTGAGAAAACGGTTGGATCGTGGTGATAAAGGTATCAATCCTTTAGATTCAGCGTGTAGAGAACACGATATCGCTTATGATCACAGAAACTATTTGACAGACCATCAAAAAGTAGATTATATATTAGAAAATAGGGCTTGGAATAGATTCAAGTCAAAAGACTCAAATTTAAAAGAAAAGGCAGCAGCGTGGTTAGTCACTATACGGGCATGAAGGCAAAACGTAAAATTGGTGTAGGATGTGGATTCAAAGCTGCTATAAAGGCGGCTAAAAATGTACTCAAAAAAAATATTAATGAAAAAAACCTGATGAAATTAACAAAAAAATGTGTTGCGGCAGCTAAAAAAATATTCCGTAAAAACGGCAAGAAAACTCGAGTACCTCATGTCATACCTATGAAAACTATGTTACCGTTGATACCAATTTTTGCTGGCTTATCTGCACTCGAAGCTCTAACAGGTGGCATTGCTAACGTTGTAAAAACCGTTAGTGAATTTAATAGAAATGAACCTTCACATTTGGGCAGAGGATTTTATCTCGCACCTAATAAAGGCGGCACGTATAAAATAGAGAAAGGAAAAGGACTATATCTCGCTCCACACGGAGGTGGTTCAAATAAAAGAAAGGGTACCCGTAAAGCTTTAAAGAAAACTCCAAAACGGCAAAAACACTAATTTCTACGTTACCCAAAAGAGGGCAGTATGATTACGAAATTGTAAAACATGCGCGCATAATGAAAATACCTCATTTCATCGGAGTGTTTTCTAGGGATAGGTTACCTCCACGACCAAAGCATAAAGAATCAGCGGTTATCAATTTGGACATTGTAAAAAGTACAGGAACTCATTGGGTAGCGTATAAAAAAATTGGAAAACAAGTTACATACTACCACAGTTTTGGTAATCTACCGCCTCCACTAGAACTACAGTCGTACCTCAGTGGATGTAATATACAGTATAATTACACTAGGCATCAACGTTATAACACATACAATTGCGAGCATTTGTGTTTGAAATTTTTATCATGTACACGATAACATTAAATGGTAATTCCAGCGAAATGTCATGTGATATTTTGCCACCGTTAGAAGTAAAAAATACAATGCAGCTGTGTCTTTTAAGCCTGCAAACAAATAATTCTATACCAAACGTAGAATCGGATTGTAATACGATAGGATTTAGCAATTCGCTTTGAAAATGTAAAACTATAAATATACCAACGGGATCATATGAAATAATTAATTTGGAGTCAACGATTCAAAAACTCTTACCAAATCATGTTACTTGTTTCAACTCCCGGCTGATGGCAATACATTAAAATGTTCAATGACGTGTAGTCATGATATTGATTTCACGATTGAACATAGTATATCGAAAATATTAGGTTTTGAAAATAAAGTATACTCTGCAAACACAAAACATGAATCTGAACGGATAGTTAACATAATGAAAGTTAACTGTATAAAAATAGATTGCAATCTAATTTCTGGTTCATTCAGTAATGGTATACCTAGCCAGACGATACACCAGTTTTTCCCTTCTTCGCCGCCTGGACATAAAATCATTGAAGTTCCAAAACATTTAGTTTTCTACCGGCTTAATTCCACGTCTATAAGTAAAGTAAATATAGTGCTAAGAGATCAAGATAATAACTTAATCAATTTAAGAGGGGAGCCAATCACAATTCGTTTACAAATTAAACATAAAGATGGCTATTAAGTTCAACAGTTATATAAAAAGAAATGTTATCAAGAAAATCAATAGTTCTACTAGCAAGATTAATACGTCAAGACGTACACCGATTGTAAAGAAACTAACCAAAAACAATCTATCATTCCTACGCTCTTTAAAAGTTCTATAATCATGGATGAAATGTATTTGGACGTAGCTGGCGGATATGAAGAAGATTGCAAAATAACTCAAATGCAGTACCACTCTTTCCTTCCGTATTCGACTACAGCTTTATCCAATAACGATGAAATTAGAATATCTATTCAAAATATGGACGCTTACACTTTTCCTTGCGAGAGCTATCTTTACATTGAAGGTAAATTAAATATACCTGCAGATATTACTGCAGAGAAGAGTGAATTCAGCTTTACAAATAATGGCTTAGCATTTTTATTTTCTGAAATCCGATATGAAATTAACGGAGTGGAAATACAAAAATTAAAATCTCCTGGAATATCTTCGAGTCTTAAAGGTTTTTGCTCGCACACTCCGAGTGAATTGAACAATCTACAAAATGCTGCTTGGGACGTAGATATGGATGCCAGTGAAAATAAACATTTCATGTTAAATAACAAATTCGCTGGTTGTATCCCGCTCAAACACTTGTTTGGATTTTGTGAAGATTATAAAAAAATACTACTCAACTGTAATCAACAAATAATTTTAAACAGATCGTCTACAGATTTTGATGAGTTGTATGTTTTGACGACAACTCCTAATGAAAAACTTAAAAAAGTAGCCATTGAATTAAATAAAATTATCTGGAAGATGCCCATCATCAGAGTTAGTGATAAAGAAAAAATAAAACTGTTAAAAGTATTAGACTCTCGTAAACCAGTTGCATGTGCGTTCAGAAATTGGGACTTGTGAGAGTATCCAGTTCTCCCTCAGAACACTTCTCATTCGTGGACGGTAAAATCAAGCAGTTTGTTGGAGAAACCTAGATTTGCATTAATCGGACTTCAAACCGATCGAAAAAATAATTCATTTAATCCATCAGGACGATTCGATCACTGCTATTTGAAAAACCTAAAAGTACATTTAAACTCTGAAGTATATCCATATGAAGATTTTCGTGCAGATTTCACAAACAATGTTACGGCTATATTGTACAAGGCATATGCTGAATTCCAGAAATCGTACTACAAGAGAGAGTATAGTGACCCTTTACTTCCTAAAAATATTTTTCAACAATTTGTACCAATCGTAGTCGTGGATTTATCACGACAGAATGACAACGTAAAATCATCGACTGTAGATTTACGAATTGAATTCGAAACAGACAAGGCCATTCCAGCAAAAACCGCAGCTTATTGTCTCATTTTACACGATCAAATTATAACTTATAACCCGTTTAATGGTGATGTAAGGAAATTGTAAATAGTTTGTAAAAATAAAAATTTTTTTTTTAAAAAAAAATTATGATGTTGTTTTTATTTAATTATTTGCCATATTAAAATATAATTATAAACATTTTTTTTTCTGATTGTATTACAATAAAATACAGTACAGTTACAGTACAGTACAGTAAGTCGATGCAGTCGGACGTTTTTTCCTTATTCGCTCCGTTATCGTGCAGTTATTTCATTGTCAAAGTTGTGCCTTTATCATATCATTTTTTCCTATCGAAAATTGCTTATCTAAGTAAACGTAGTGTATATTATAATTGGGTCCGATTGTGCCGTTTAAACACTTATCAACTACTGCCTGTATAACATAAACTCTATTCACATATTCCGTTGTAATCATGTCGAAACCACATAGACCTGGTACGCCTATTTTGAATCAAAATCGTAACAATAAAACAGGTACCACCACGATTAGTTCTATCACAAATGAAGATATTATGGCAGCTATTTTGTCCGTCCAAACAACTCAAACTGAACAATTTGATGAGTTACGTAATTTGATTAAATCGTTGACTTCCGATATTATTGCCTTAAAATCAGAAAACTCTGAGTTTGTTTCTCTTAAAGCTAAAGTAGGTGACCTTGAAAGTAATACTACTAAACATAGGTATGATGGTCCAAATGTTACGTGAATCCAATGAGCGTAGTAGATGTAACCATAATATTCTTGTTTTTGGTATAACCGAGTCCACTGCAGATAATGGGGTTCAAAATATATTCTTACTTTTAACGAATTCCTCGATTTTGTCATCCAATTGATTGCTAGCTGTTCAGTTGCTAATAATATTATTTGGGTTAAAAAACTCTGTTTGTTCTTTGGTATATGTTTCGCGATTAATTCAATATGAATTCCTCTGATTATTGATATAACTTCATCGAGTGTAGCGGATTTATCAATATTAAAATCTGTTTTAAAGTATTCGGATATTTGTTCGAGTTGATTTAAAATATTAGGTCTTTTAATTGATTTTTCTTGATACGGTTTCAAAAATGATCCACTCTAAATCTTGAATTGTCATAAGATCTCTTCTATTCAATAAAATTCTACATCCGCTTGTTTCTTTAGACTCTACGACTAATACATGCTCTCCCCTATATACCATACTTGTGATCAAAACCGATTCACATTCCAAAAAAGTGAATTTTTTATATTTCACAGCAGGATCGAGAATGTGGGATAAAATATTACCCATGAATGAATAAATACACTTCACGAAGTCTGGAGAAATAATTACATACCGTACCGGTGTAATTATTCGCAGCACAATATTAAATTTATCTTTTGGATCGAATCCGATGTTTAAAAACTTGCGATTTTCAAAGTCAATTGTGAAATTACTACAATCGATGAGTTCGGACGGCGATGAAGGTGCAACATATTTATACAAACGGTTCATTTCACTTATTGGCCCTGTCATATTAATACTGATAAAGTTAAACCGAGATTTACAACTTGACACTGTTAAAACAAAATTATGACTGAATATTAGTGCTTAATTATTAATCGTCATTAATATTATTAATATTATTATTATTATTATGAATGGTGGGGGATGATCGAGTTCTGGAAGTTAGGTGTGAACTGGTAGTGGGGATTAGTGGCGGGGCATATATTTTGTACGTATATAGATGTATAGATATAGGTATATAGATATATGTTTAAGTATATAATATAGGTATAAAGATAATGTGTACTACGAGATAACGGCTGAGCAGTGTACCGGTTGCAGCATCTAAGGCGGGGCGGGAGGTGGTGTGACGGCGGCGCTAACCTTGGCTGGGCAGCGAGTGGTAGTACGGGTGGCGGTACCTTGGGTGAGTGGTAGGTCGCGGGGGTGGCGATGTCGGTGGCGGTGGCGGTGGCGGTGGTGGCCCCCCAGGGACCCAGTTACTACTATGGCGATAGGAGTCATTTCAATACCTATATAATCGAAGATAGATTTAATTACGGAAGAGTCATTATATTATACGAGGTATTATCGTCAGATTCCGGAGCATTAAATATAATCATATTAAGTGACCTTAGTTGTCTTTCGGAAATTTCAGATATTATGTTATTATCTGTCGAGATATTCGAGGACTCTAATTTAGATAAACGAGTGTCAATCGTCATTATTTTATCTTCTAGCAATGTAGTACGGCCTCCTAGATCACGCAGTTGACTTGAAACTTCGTCAATTTTCTTATTGAGCTTAACGAAGAGATGTTCATGTTTAGAAAGCATAGTTTTAATTTCATTAACTGCATCAAGAATGTTATCGATTTTAGATGTGAGGTCAATTTGCGGAGAAGTAGACGATGTGGTTTTTTTATTTATAGGTTTAATGTCACAAATGGTGCATAACCATGTACTAATACGTTTTTTAAGTGAATCATCATTAGAGCTGAAAAGAGATGTACAAGAAGCAAGATGCCAAACACTACGACATTTAGTGCATTTTACAAGGTCACGTTCGTTTAAAGTAGAGTTGCACTTTGTACACTGCATGATAAAGAATTAGATAACAGAGCGACAAAACGGAAATACGTCTAAACCGAACGAAGGTTGGAAATCAACTGATATATCGTTGTATATCTACTTTGTTAAATGATTTTAAATGTTTATTGTATATAAAAATTGTTTTTTAGGCACCGTAAACATTCATTAAGCCGCATACATCATGTATTTTTTTTCATTTTTATATTATATAAATTCACTTACACTTTCTTAGTATATATTTTCATACGTTTTGTACAACTAAATTATATTGTAAATCTGTATCACATGTTTATAAACGTTTATTAGTGCTGTAGTACCATACATTGGAATTTTTTATTTTTTTTATACATTTTTTTTTTAATTAGGTACATTATGTCTTACCACTACATAAATATATATATATATATATATATATTATATATTATATAACGTTGCAGTATATCTACCTACTCATATTGGTTGTATGTTGTGAAATTGCATCTTATTATTATATACGTATTTTCCGTGTCTATGATTTTGGTGTTCTTAATATATCCCAAACATAATATATGTATTTAAGGGGTTCAATGAGGTATTGGTTTTCTATGAATACAAATATACCTAATAAGCAAAATTTGTAAATACTTTCGCATATTTAAAGTTGTACGTATTTAATAATAATAATACGCCGACTGTGGAAGTGAAGGCGTATAGTAATGACTAATGATGTACCTACACTAATAATTAATAAATACTAATTTTGTAATTTTGTATTGAGTATAACGAATTTACCAACAATAAATAGATTTACAATTCGTCAAGTCGAAATCTTATCGATACGATAGTATTACTATACCCAAAAATTAAATCTAACACGGCCGCCGTTGACGTCCAATTAATATTGGACTGCGAAGATGACAATATACATTAATATATAAACATAATATAAACGCAACGTAAAATAAAATCGAAATCTCCTTTTTTTTTTAATGATTAATAACAAATGAATTTCATCGGGGTGCAAAAACTCGAGATAAACCTGTACGTATATTATAATATAAACATAATTATATTTATGATATGGGTACGTATAATTTAGCATTGATTTATCAAGTAATGAAATCCAACTACAATATTATACATTCGAATGAGTCGAATATCGGTATTGAACACGAATTAAGATATACAGGATACGGAACGGAATGTTCTTATCAATATTTTTCTGAGACCCCACGCTTCTCACTCTATGGCATGACAACTAGCGCTTAAAGACAATATTGGTATAAAATACAACTAAAACCATGTAAATTAATTTTAAATTTACTATTTAGTTTAATTTTTTAGTTTTTTATATTACCAAAATACCAATGACCAAATGGCAAATACCAAGCCACCAGGGTAATTCAATTTATTATAATTATTATTAGAGACATAGAGTATTTAGTATTGTCTTGAATATAATTTTTCTATGATACTTATGTCTGAATTTGATGCTTTGAAGCATACAACAAAACATAATATTTTACTGTTATTAAGAAGGTATATTAAACAAATTTACAGTATTTATAAGATAAAACATAAAAAAATAATTATTGTATTACAGCAGCTATTATTATATTAAGTGATTATTGTTTATTTATAAATTAGGTAGCAGATAATTTTGATAATTTCTTTTTACCTTATTTTCACTTTTATTTTCTTTATTATTCATGAATGTAAACTGTATCATTCTCATTGTCAAATATGACGTGAAAATATATTCAACAATTTCAGTTTTGTGGTCTTTGCATGGAAAAGGTATTATATAATTATTATTAAAAAAGTGCTCTATAGTGTCGTTAAATACGTTAGGACTCTTAGCATGGATTTGAAATGAAGTTTCAATCAGTCTAATTAACATGAAAAAATTTCCATCCGGGAAAGTTAGAAATCCTTTAGATTTGAGATGAATCAATTGAGCTGCATTTAAATTACACGTTTTACCATCAATATTTCTTATTCCAGACAGGCATATTTCACATTTGGTTCTTTTAGATAATTTTCTAGCCAAATATCTGAAAAATGTACATATTATATTTTATAAATTAAAAATATTGCAAGTAAAAGTTTCATTTTCATTTACCCTGCCAAATAATATACTACACAGTTAAACGTCCTATCATCTTTAAAATCTGTCTCTCTGAAGACATCATCCATATCCCATTTTCCCTCTTCAATAATTTCATCAATATGGCTTTTTAAATTTTGTATTTTTTTCTCTCGAACAAATAATTCGTCATTTTCATTTATTGAGTTTTTTAAATCTTGAATAGTTATTAATGGGGTATAATCTGTATCTGAAATATTAATTGGTAGGCATTGTTTATCTCAATTAAATTATTTATTATTACCATCAGATATTAAAATTGTTTATGTTAAACTGATGAAATAGTGCAATTTCCACTCGTTGGTGGTTTTACTAATGAATATATAGATAATAATCTATTAAGTTGAAGGAAATTGGGTGTTGAAGGGTGATCGTTAGGGCCTGAAGTTTGCCTAATAATTCCAAAAAATTTCTATAATGTAAAAGAAACAAAATGTAATGTATTTCATTGTAAAATTTTAATAATTTAAGTAGCTTACTTCTAAAGAGTCTTGATTTAATTTTGAAGTTAGAACATATTTAAAATCACATTCCTTTAATAGATACATTACTAAATCTATAGTGGACTTTAAAGTTATCCTCAATGATTCAGCTGTATTTTTTGTTAGAAATTCTTTTTCTTCAATTAATCCCTGATCTAACATAAGTTCCTACTGATCCAGCCATTCCAAACTTTGATTTAAAATCTTAAAATTGAATTAGTTAATAACATTTCATTACATTTTTACTATTTTTACTTTTTCATATACTTACTTCAAAATCAAAAACATTCAAAAACATTTAAATAAGATTAGTTACTATTAATTCCAAAATTTGTAAAATGTAATAAACATTAAATATAAATAAGATATCACAAAACCAAACTATAACCACAAATATATTCACAGGCATACAAATAAACATAATTAAAAATTAAGATTGTTGGTATACAAACTAAACACTAAAAACAGTAAAAACATAAAAATATTTATAGGCATAATTATATAATAATATATTAATATGATTAAATTTAGTATAGCAATCAAAACTAACATAATATGTTTTAACTTTTGTTTCACAAAAGCTTATCCACAGGCATTAACATAAAAAAAACCTCTAAATCCTTGCTATTCTCCCTAATGCCTTCTGGAAGAAATTTTCGGTTCATTGCATCAAACATATCATTAATTTTAGTTGTAAATAGCTGAGTTTCTAATGAATCATCAAAACCATTACAATTTTGTGTACGATAAAATTGTATACCTGCTGCCATGGAGTTACTAAAAATCTATTGAAAGATAGAAGAATGTGATTTTAATTTCTATTATATTTATGTTAATTTATTATTATTTATCCTAACTTACTTGGGTTGCATATTTAACTTTCATTTTGGTTAGATTATTTAATACTATGTGATGTTTTGAATTTTAGGACATATTTTTAGCATAGACTTAGAGTCATTTTCAAACACTTGGCGATAATGGTCCCATTTTATAAAATTATTTGACGGATTTAACTAGAAATAATTAATGAATTAATTAACATAAAATGTCATGTTTAATAAGTTTTATGTTGATTTTTTATTCCAAAATCAATGATAGTAGATATATATTTGGTTGAATTGAATAAATATTTTGTAATAATTGCCTTTAATTGTTAAGTTTGGACCAATCGATTTCTGATATTTTTAATGATGTGAGGTGCATCAGAAAAAACATGCACATTCCCATCACAAGGGTTAGTAAAATAATTTTTTAAATCCGCACGTTTAACACTGACTCCGAATTGCTTTAACATAGTTTTATTAGTTGAGGCTACATCACAAGTGAGTGCCATTACTTGTAGACCTGCATCTTCCAATAAAATAATCGCTTTTATTATAAACTGTGCTAAATCTACTCCTGTTCATGAAACAAATAATTGTTTTTAATGCTTATTAACTGACAATATATATTAAAATGGATAATTTAAAATGTAATCCAACCTTTAACTGGACCCTTTGAGGCAAAGACAGATATGGGTTGTGTCACATTGTCTGCTAAACTCTGAAACATAAATACTAGGGCATGATCCGCCAATTCCGAACTTCCAATTTTACTTTCAATATCTCTTCCATAATCTTCCAAACCACTATATGTTAGTGTTCGTGTTTTCACATCAAGACTTGTCCTTAAGAAAATTTCGTCCAACAGTAAAACACCTTTCTTTTGTGGTTGAGATTTTTCTTCAAACTTTTTTTTTAACAGTTTAAAAAATCCCAAGTCAAATCCACATTCATGCTTAACTGCCAATAAATGTTTGCGGATGGTTTCAACACAGGGTAACGGTAACAAGTTTTGTCTTCTTAAAAAATTATAACCAGATGGAGACCTATAAAAATTTACAAACTTTTAATTTTATATAATTTTTTTTTAAAAGCTAACAGTAACTAAGAAAAGTACCCACCGTATCTGAAATAGAAAACAAAGAACAATCCAACTTTCAGAATAACTTCTACTTTTAGCATTTTTATACTTCGCTGCTGTAAAAATTTCTTGCAATAAAGATGATTGACATTTTGGAATATTCAAATTTTCAATTCATTTTGATAAGTCAATTTCTGAAATTTCATTAATTTTATTTCGTGCTTCTTTTATATCTAACTGTAATTGTGAAATTCTTTTATTTGCTCTACTGATTTGCTGTCCCATTTTTCTTCTTGTTTTTTCTAATTTTTGTAAAGCTGACTTTTTTAGTGGTGAAAAATAAACTTTTATTGGTTTTTTTTTTTTTTGTTATTTGATTTAGTTTCTTTCTTATTGAAAACTTCAATCTTTTACACCATTAAAAATAAGAACTTTAAACAAAAATTAGGTAAATAAAAATATCAGCATAACTTAAGTTTTATGATGTATCTATTTTGATTAAATGTCGAGTAAAACCATTGATTTTATAGTGCATTTATATTAATGCCTACCTACTTTTAAAGCTATTACTTACCCATTATCTGAAATGATTTTTAAACATTCTGAATGCTTCCAATAACCATTTTCATATTGGTATTGATAGCCAAATGAAGCTTTAATGTGTGGATATTTACTTGCAAGAACTGCTCCATAACAAATATTCACTGAATCAAAGATATTAATGATTTCTTGAATGTTTTCAATGGATATGTTTCTATTTAATGTTATAGGAAATAATGTTGTTTGTTGATCAAGAGATATTTTTTCATTAAGACTTGAATTACAAGATGTGAATCTATACATATTAAAGTATAATTAATTAGATATGTATAATATTCATATACATATTTATATTATTGATAGGTATAACATTTTATATTTAATATTTATACTTACTGTGTACTGGGTACTTCCTTCGCCTGATACCCAAGTATTTATAATGTCTTGTGGCTCAAAGTGATCTCCACAAACTCTAGACCTTTTATTTAAAACTTTTCCTAAAGCTTTTTCTCATTTTTCATGGGAAACTTTAGGAACACTAAATCTGCTTTTAGATATTCCCCTACAATTTTCCACACAACATTTGTCTAAAAAAGGCATAATTCAGGCAGATTTTAAGCAATTCCCAAAAAAATTGCTAAATGTGAAATTCCATGCTAGTAGCAAATAAAGCTGTATACTCTTTAATATTTAAATATATTATTATATTATTGTTTATTATCATAGACCTATAAAGGAATATTTATACGTATGATCATGTCTATAATTATCATAATATACATCTTAACTCGTGATGATTATCATGAATTAATAAGATTTATGTTTATTATTTTAATTCGTGTTCATAATATATCATGTATAAATGTATAATTAAAGAATTCAAAATACGAGGCAAAATAATTGACATAGTTTGTAAATAGGACACTAGATAGTGTTAGTGGCCTTGCCATAAAGTGAGAAGGTTCGGTCTTCACTTATCACACATTCGTTCAGTATCCTGTATATCTTAATTAGTGGTATTGAATAACAAATCCGCCTAAAATTTATAATTACCCATGTATACAATATTGCCGAGTTCAAAAAATAATAAATATACATCATCAATACATAAATAGCGTATAGGTATAGTATGACGTGGGTCCTGGTGTGGGCACGGCGTCACGAGTGTAAGAGCTGAGTGGTGAGAAAGGAAAAATAAATAAAAACACTAAAACAGTGGGTTGTTGGTAAGCGGGAGATATTTATTTGAAGAAAAAAAAACAGTAAGAGAAAAATCAGGCGAATAACGAAAAACCTGTAAAGAAAAAAAAAGTGATGATAAAGAAAAGGGGGATAGAGTCGACTAGCTATGTGCTGGAAAGCGCGGGTCACAAGACTAGTTCGTCTCGGTCCGGTTCGCGGTGACGGTATCGCACGTCGGTGTCGTCCGTCGTCATTTGGCGGTTGGTAAGAAAAGTAATTAGCGGTATTCCGCGTAAATGCCGTTTGAATTCAAATGGCTATTACGCGGGGCCGCGTCAAGTAAATATATGGGAAACTATAAAATATATAATATTCCAGTAATATACGTAGGTATGTATAATATATTATTAAACGGTGGTAATATATTAACTAGTGAAATATATTAAAGCTTTAACTCTCGACAATTAAACGAAAAACGAAAAATATGCAAAATATCGAGAGCGTCCGGGCGGTCGTGCGTTTCAAAGCGTCGCCGTCGGATCGACGACGAAACCGCCGGAGCGGAATACGAACCTGTTTACCATAGCACGGGGACCTAACGCCTAAACCTATCGACTACAGTTTGAGATGGCTAACTGTGTCGAACGTCGAGCTCTTAAGCCGTTTCTAAACCGTAGAGAACACCATATTAATCGCTTTGATTTACCGGTCAAAACGTCAAATCCTTACGATTCTCACGAAAAGAAAACTGGTCGGAAAATAAAAACGTTCTCACGTCATCGAGTCTCCGTCCGTAACGATCGTAAACGAAGAATCGCCTTCGTTATCGTACGTACGACGACTATTTAAGAGGACGCTACACCAGCCATAATTTGATCGTAAAAATAGTTTGGCGCGGGACAACTCTGCAAAGACAATATTCATAGTAGATTTACCAAATTTTCAGGATAAATAAAAGAGAACTTTATCTATGTCGTAGCGTTTTTACTTTTTTGATAACTTCCAAATGACACAGTCCAAATTATTCATTCAGAAAGATTCATTAATTTTGTTTTTTTTTCATTTGCTTATAAATAATTAATAATAATATTATTAATAATAAATAAATAATTAAATATAATTTATATAAATTTATATAAATATAATTAAATAATTAATAATAATATATTAATAATAAATAATTAATGAGTATTGATATCAAAAAAATATAAACCCTACGACATAGATAAAGTTTTCTTTTATTTATTCTGAAAATTTCGTATATCTACTATAAATATTGGCCTCATAGAGTTGTCCCGCGCATGACAGTTTTTATTGTATCAAAACGCTAAAAATTAATTT
>NW_026083213.1:0-54735 GCF_020184175.1 Aphis gossypii
TGCGATTGTAAAATCTCTAACATTTTTTGGGGCTGCATCTAACCTATCCATGACTCGAAAATTAGGAGCCGATTTAGAGGCACAAACTTACTTTTTGCATCCAGTAACAAATGAGAAAATGTATATAATGTTAGATGCAGCCCATATGATTAAGTTATAAATAGTTATAATACATTAGGAGATCATACAGTTATACATAATAAAAATGGATTAAAAATTAAATGGCAATTTTTTAAGGAGCTTGTACGTCTTCAAGAAAAAGCTGGACTTCATTTTGGTTATTTTTTTATTTATTTTTTTATTTGATGTATTTTGTAGTTTTGCACTAGCTAATAACGTTATAGGGACAATTATTCGTCGTCGTCACATCCAATACTGCAAAGAAAAAATGAAAGTATCGTTAGCTGCTTCAATATTAAGTTCAATTGTTGCTGATGCGTTGACATACTGTTTAAATTCATAAAAATTACCAGAATTTTAAAATTGTGAAGGTACTATTGAGTTCTGTAGAAATATGAATAATATTTTTGATTTCTTGAACACAAGAAATTTTCCGAGTAAATCACCTGTAAAAGACCATTGTCTGAAAGAATATTGAACATTGCAACAGTTTTATAGATTTCTCTATTAGTTATTTAAGTAGTTTAAAAGATAAAGACCATGTACCAATAACTAAAAATATTAGAAAAATCGGATTTAATGGACTTATTATATGCCTAAAAAGTGTTAAACAGTCATTGGTAGACTTAGTATTAAGTGGTAAAATGAAATTTCTCTTAACTTATAAACTATCACAAGATCACTTAGAACTATTGTTTTCCACAATACTAGCTCGTGGTGGTTTTAGTAATAATCCCACTGCTTGGCAAGTTGAAGCAGCCATGAAACGAATATTAATTCATTCGGAAATTATGACATCTTTTGGTGCTAATTGTTTACCACAAGATACTACAGCCATATTATTTGTATCTAGTAACATAAAGAAACAGAATGAAATTGAAAATGAGTACATTGATATGTTATGTGCCCAAAGTGATGATGACGTATCCAATTACGATGGTTTACTTTTAAATATTTTACAATACACAATTACACATGATGTTGTTGAATATATAGCTGGTTTTATTGTTAGGAAAATAAAATAAATTATTAATTGCACTATATGTGAAAGTGAACTCTCTGCAAATTATTCTAGTTCATTAATTGATATAAAATCCAGAGGTTATTTAATAAAAACCTTGTAAGATGTTTCACAAATAGCCATGAAAGCTGAATTAGTTTTTAAGTCGAATATGAATATAATACAACAAAATTGCAATCCTATTCCATTATTATTAATAAAGGCTTGTAGTCAACTCCAAATAAATGCATTAATTCCTTCTTTAAATGAACATATTCTAAATCAATCTCCTATTCACAATCATCTACTTCAATTAATCAAAAATATATTATATCTATAGATTATAATGTAGATTTACACTTTGCCCCTTGGTTGAATTTAGCTGAATTATTTTTAATCTTAGTAGACTTGGTACAAAATAGTATAATTTCTTCAGTGGTTTATTTAGTATTGGAGACAATATACCGGCCAATATAGTATAACTAATTGATACAATAGTAACAATTGGAAAGGATCTTCGTGAATATGTGATATAGGGTCGGTGGGTGCTTGAAATTAAGCTATTTTGTACCTATTTCACAAAAGTGTCAGTCTACTAGAGATAAAGGTAGATTAACGACCTGTACCTTTATTGGTAGACTTTGGTAATTCGTATTTTTATGGTAGGAATAGTGGAGACATAAGCAATACCCATTAATGTTCATAAAAAATTTGTATTTGTGACTTGGTGTTTAGATTTCCGTAGAGGTGTTTCCACTTTTTTTTCTTACTGTTCTAACATGCAGAATATATTAACGTTTAATATTTTATTATAATATTTTTTTTTTTTTTTTGGTATATTTGAACAAATATTAGCATGGAACCAAATGATGGTTTGTAGTAGATAAAATTCATATTTTGTACACATAATTAATTTAAATAATCAATTGTAGGCAATGGAAATCGCATCAGCGATGAACTAAACGATGGTCAGAATCTTCCTCTATCGAGAGAAATTCCTGGAATTCGAGGGCGCTCAAGGGTTTTTATCGATGATAGAGGATATGTATTTTACCAACATTCCGTAAATAGAGATACAAGGTAATAATTAATATTTTTATAACGTTTTTTATTTTATTTTTTATCGAAAAAAATGCGATGAAGTAGGTTACTGCTCTGATGTACAGTTGGTAGGTATCTAGTACTCGAGTGATAGTGTATTTTAATACTTTATAAAAAAAAGTAATTGATTACAAATTCAAATACATTAAGAGTATTTATAGAAAATTTCAAATTTTTTATAAATTCATTTTTACCTATTATAAATCAACTGAATCAATTTTCATGTTTTATTTTAATTTTTAGGTTTAAGTATAGTAGTTAATTATTTAATTTATTTATTAATTTATTTGTTAATTTATTTAGTTTAAGTACATCGTATTTATCAGTTAGTATAACTAGTAACTATAAAATACTCATTTGTTTTCTTTGTCAAAGTACTTTAATTTTCGGTTGAATATAATTCAAAGTAAAAAATTATGTAGGTAATTAAAAATTCTAAATATTTTTATTTTTCATGATTAAAATTAAAACAGAAAACTGTAGATATAAACTAATAAGAGTTCAAGTAAGTTTTGATTTTAAATACCTAAAGATACTTTTTAATTTTTTTCTAAAGTGTTAAAAATGAGTAGGTATTTGAGTATTTTTATTCTCACTTTACAAGACTAGATGAGTCAAACAAACCTGAGTATAAACGAGTTAAAGTTACTTTTGGATTTTCATTAACTTAATTTTTAATTTATTAAATTTCTTTTAAAATTAACGAATTAATTTTTCATTTTAAGGAGTAGGTAATTTAAGTTCATTTACTTTATTTTTTTATTTTATAACATTTCACTATTTCAGTCTATTTTGTTTTATTTCAAAAAATACCTGTATTGAATTATTTAAAGTTAAAAATTTACATAACTACAATCTAATTTATATGGAAATACTATATAATGTATAAACACTATACCTCATAATTTAGTTTTGGGTTGGAAAAAAGTAAGCTAGCATTGCATAAAAAAATTATTTTTTTTTTTAACTTAAAAAAAGTGTGTAGCAACTTTTAACTGTTTGTTATTGATGCATTATAACTTAACAGAGTTAAAAATCATTAACTTGCCTAGCCTTACCTTCAATAATCTTTCTTTTCCTAACAATTATGGAAATCGAATCACTACAATTGGTGAGCTGTGAGACTTTCCTGTAAGGCATGTTTTTGAGCAAAAAACTGTTCACGTGCTGGCCCTTAATAATAAATTTATTCAAATTCTCGAGATATTTTGTGCTACACCTAAGAAATGTTCTGTGGAATACCAACTTCTGTTTCGTGAGTTATCTTCTTTGACCTTTTATACTGTAAATTATATATCAGACAATTGTTCGGAAAATGTTGACATATCAAAATCAAAATGCGGGTTAGAAGTTTCTGAGTTAGAAGATATGTTGGATATTTGATTTCAATTTTCGAAACCAATATTAATCTAAATTCTATTAAGATTTATAATTTAAACTATTCGTATAGTCTAAATAAATAATAAATACTAGATCTAATAATATTAAATCTTTTATATATATATAAAAGTTTTTTATGGATTAGGTGCCACTCTACTAAGAAATTAGAATTACATATTATTATTAATTACATGAATGTAATATGTTTTAATACAAATAGTTATGTTTTATTGAATATAGATATTTATGATGCGAAAGAAGAAGATACGGCTGTATGGTAACAGCTAAAATGGTTACACGTGTTGGAGCACAAATTATAACTTCTGCAGGTCATGACCACAATCATGAACCTGCACCTCGTTATGGATTAGGTGTTCGACAATTTTTTAATAAGTTGAGAGAGAGAGAGGTGTAGATGAAAATATTGCACCAAACATAATTGTCGACCAAGAAACTCAAATGTAAAAACAATAAAAATAACTATTTAATGTAAGTAATTATTTATAAATATATAATATACATAAATTAGGGAACCAGAAGCAGCAATGGATATTGGCCGACCCGTAGCCAACCGTGCTATAGCAAGAGCCAGGCGTCGTATTAGTCCACCAGTTCCCGATTCATCGAGCAATTGGCTAAATATTTTGAGCTCGATTGAATGGAGTCAGAGACTAATGTATGTCAACGGCGCACTAGATCAATTTTACCAAGGACCTTTGGAAGTGTTCAGAAATGACGGTACCGTACGTTTTGTTGGCATTGCCTTTACAAATGTAGCATTCCTACAACGAATGAATGTATATCTTCGGGTTGTTGGAACTGTGTGCACGGATGGAATGTTTCAAGTTCGACCGAGACAACCACCTGACATTGAACAACTATTTACCATTCAAATAGTTTTCAATGATGCGGTTAGTATATAGCTAAAACAACAAAACAATTAGGTATCAATTAATGTAAATATATTTCATTTATTTTTAAGGCAATACCAATTGTTCATGCACTTCTAATTGACCGTCAGACAGATTCATACTGTCGAGTTCTACAGCATTTTAGAAATGATTTGCAACTGAATTTGAACTATGACCAGCTTCAAATTATCACCGACTTTGAGCAAGGATTAAGGAATGCTATTGCCCGGGTACTTAATGAAGCCAACAATACTGGATGTTGGTTTCATTTTGTCCAAGTTAGTTGACAAACAAAAATCTATATTATCATTATAGGTCTGGGTACACCGCAGCAGTAAAATACTACTGGCCACAATTTACCATCATCCTGCTGCAGTGTGTGGAGGCCTTAATAATTGAAAAAATGTTAAAAACAAAAAAATATGAATAATTTATTTTTTATAGTGCATAATTCGTTACGTGAGGACACATAATCGAATTCTTAGAGCTAATGAAAATGCAAGGATAATCTTACGCATGGTAATTTTTTAGTGAAATTGAATTTATAGATTGGATTAGTAGATTTATAGATAAAATAGTTTCAGTAAAATGTATGAACAATGTCCCACCTATCAATTTTATGGTTTCTATTGTATGAACACGATTATTTCTCATAGAAAGCTTGGTGTTAATTAAATTAAGGATATCTAATTGATGCAACAAAATAATCTGATAGATAAATTGTGTAAAATTTTATTTTATGTTATTTTATTAATACTAATTATTTTTCAGAATCAAAGTTATCACAATTCGTCCAAATTCATATTTAAGACATTTAGACACCAAGGAGTATAAGACCTTAAGGGGTATAGTTTTTTTACATATATCATTATATCAATCATGAGTACCTAAAATAAAAGCAAACATGATGAAATGGGAATACCAGAAAGAATCGGACATACTATGCGAATGTGGTGAAGACCAATCAGATGACCACTTATTACAGTGCACACTAGCCCCGCCAGGATGCATATAAGCAAACCATACATTGCTAGAGACTCGTAGGAAATAGAGAGCTCTCATTGGTCCTATTACATTTGTGATAACATGATAAAGTTATCAATATTTTCAAATCTGATGCTTTTTCTAATTATAATAGATTTGCTAATTAACATTTTTAATTATTTAATAAAATGATTTATCCACCATCATTTAAATATGAAATTGTCAAAGATGACAATGTAAATATAATTTTGAGATGTGATGTGAAATCTATGGAAGACATCAGTGTGTGGGTTGCTGAGTTTGGTAAAGTAAATTATTTAAATTGGAACGTTCGAACTAGTGTTCCAAATGGGCAGCGAATTGTGTATTCGTAAGTATTTTATATTGTATTTACATTACTATTTATGTTGTAGAAATCTTAACTGAAAGCATCTTTAAACATTTTTTAGAAAAAAGTTTGTTTGTCAACATAGTGGATTTCAGAAGCCTAGTATATCTGAAAATCAAAAAGGCCTTTCGAAAAATGCTGAATGTCCAGCTAATGTTAAGGCTGTTATTAAACTGGACACAGTATCTACAAGGAAGAAAGATCCATTTATTAAGTTATTTATAAATTCAATTAAACTCATAATTAATTTTTTTGTCTTTTTGTTTAGCTTGTGAATTTGTCCAGATCATCTATGGTAATATATTATTCTGATACTATTTTAATTTTAATTTTTGTAATTAGTTTTTTTTTTGCAGACTCCAAATATGTGTTAAATTTGTGAAATAAAAATGAATTCTACATTTTTACAGATTGATTGACAAGTCATAGTAAAATAAGGCCATAATATTTCTAAGATTTTAAAATGTAAACAATTTATGTTATGTCTGACTGATAAAAATAAATTTATTAAATAAATTGGTACTTTAAATTTGTGTTCATTATTTACTAACAAATAATACAGACTGTATTATACAGTCTTTATTGTATTACACTGTATATATTTTAATTATGTGATTTAAAAATTAACAACACTTAATAATTGGAAATAAATAATAATAATAATAATAATACAAACATTACAATAAATATGTAATATTTATATTACAGAAAGGTTTAGTATGTTGTATAGAAATATATAATCATCATACCCATACGATAAAATCTGCTGAAAGTCTCAGATTTATTCCGGCTGGTGATGTAAAAAATATGTTTTATGAGTATTTTGATTCTGGAATGGGTATAGCTGAATCACAAAAATATCATGAACAATTATTGGAGTTAAAAGAGGATTTCACATTGGAACATTTTGCTAATGGAGGCATTAATCCATGTTATCGTACGGTTCGTTATTGGCATGATATTTGGAGAAGTTTGAATTTAGGTCCACGTAGTGGTGATGGATTAATTGAGGTAAATATCCAATTATAGCATACTATATAAATATATATAATAATAGTATACTTACATAATATTAGATACAGATAATACAAATAAGTAAGGTTAGCATACATATTAATGTAGCTTTATTATTTTAATTTTAATATAGAAACTAAAAGAAAAACAAGAAATATACAGTAAAAATGGCATTACTGTTTTATTCAAAGAAAATCCATTTGCCGTAATTGTTATAACACCCATTATGAGAAGAGCTCATCAAATGAAAGAGGCTAAAGAAATAATATTTGTAGACAGCACAAGTGCATGTGATCCTTTGAATCATTCAATAACATTTATTATGTGCCCAAGTTCTGCAGGGGCAGTGCCTTTAGCCATCATTTTAACAAAGGTCTAACGTATGAGTGTTATTGTCAAGGATTTAAATTAATAAATGAAGCTGTTCTAGAAAGTTTTTGTGGACAGGGATATCCAAATTTATTTCTGACTGATCAAAGCTCAGCTGAAATTAATGCCATCAATAATGTTTGGCCAAAAAGTAACACGTTACTTTGTACATTCCATGTCTTGCAAGTAGTTTGGCGGTGGTTGTGGGATTCAGCTCATAAAATTCCTATTGAAAAACGTAAACCATTAATGAAATTATTTCAAAATATTTTATATGCCGATAATATAATTGATGCAGAAAATGCTTACAAAAAAGGTTGTGAAAATGAAGAGTTTCCTCAATGGACAAAATATTTGTGTAATTATTGGACATATAAAGAAAAATGGTGTATATTTTTAGGGACAGTTATTCTAGAGGTCATGTAACTAACAATTACTGTGAAGTAGCAGTTAGACTTTATAAAGATCATGTTTTAGGTAGAGTAAAAGCGTATAATGTGTTAGCTTTAATAGATTTAACTAGTACAGCTTTAGAAGATTATTATAAAAGAAGACTAAGAGAATTTGCGGACAGTAGAAATTCCTCAATCAGATTAATGTTACAAAAAATTATGAAGAAAGTTACATTTTAAAAAAAAGATAAGATTGTACAAGAAAATGACTATGAATTTTTAGTGCCAAGTGAACAAAAGCAAACATTATTATATTATGTTAATATTAAATGTGGTCTTTGTTCATGCTCTAGTGCCTTGGCTGCAAAGTTTTGTAAACATCAGTATGCTATTTTTCAATTTTTTAATATTAAATCTGATCATTTTCCTTCTATAACTGCTACAGACCGTTTTAATATAGCTAAAATTGCCTTTGGAGAACAAGTCTTGGATAAGTCATTTTATGATCCATTTTTAAAAGTAAAAGCTGTAATAGAACAAAGAAATGAGACAGAAATTAATAATACAAATATTAATAATGATAAAAATGTACAACAATTAAATTTAATAGAACCCATACCATGTTCCAGTTCAGAACCAACTGATAGCAGCAAATTTGAAAATGTATTAAACTTATTAAACCTATGTAATACTTCATATGGGTCATCGTCTACGGGAATAAAAAAATTAGAACAAAGGCTTAAAAAAATTAAAAGCAAAGGGCAATGGGAAAATTTTTTACATACAGCAGGGAATTGTGTACCATTGAGAAATAGAGATGGTGAAACTATTAAGGTTCAACCTACCACAATAGCTCGACGAAGTGCAGGTATAACAAAAGGTAGCAAACGGTTATTAGCTGGTAGACCTCCATTAGGAGAAAATGTTGCTAAAAAAAGGAAAAGAAATTTGAACCAAAATATCAATTGTAATCAACCTAATGCTAAAAGTCATGGTTCACTTTAAATACCTATTTGTAATTTTAAAATTTATTTTTAATTTTTAGTACTTTAAAACTGACTATAATATGTATATATACACTTAATTTAAATTTGAATTTTAACTAGAGAACTTATACTTTATTATTATCATGAATTGTAAAAATTGTAGAAATTGACTAGAATATGTACATTACATATACATGAATTATGTATGAACTATGAAGAACTAATTAATCAAACTAACATTTTTAAATTAAAATTATGATAAAATTGTTAAAGGTTAAATGGTAAAATAACAAAATAAGTAATATCTAACAACAAATATCTAATTAGAAAAAGCATCAGATTTGAAAATATTGATAACTTTATCATGTTATCACAAATGTAATAGGATCAATGAGAGCTCTCTATTTCCTACGGGTCTCTATCAATGTATGGTTTGCTTATATGCATCCTGGCGGGGCTAGTGTGCACTGTAATAAGTGGTCATCTGATTGGTCTTCACCACATTCGCATAGTATGTCCGATTCTTTCTGGTATTCCCATTTCATCATGTTTGCTTTTATTTTAGGTACTCATGATTGATATAATGATATATGTAAAAAAACTATACCCCTTAAGGTCTTATACTCCTTGGTGTCTAAATGTCTTAAATATGAATTTGGACGAATTGTGATAACTTTGATTCTGAAAAATAATTAGTATTAATAAAATAAAATAAGTAGCTAATGAATTATGATCTATATATAAATGTATCAACATGTGATTTATTTGTAATTAATAGGTTAGACGTGTGACTTATCGGATGCATCCACGAAATAATACGATAATAAAAAACTGATGGGCTAATGTGGAGAACGGCACTTATAGTCTTCAAGATTTCATAAGAAATGTTTCATACACCAGTGAACAAATCTTGAGGAATGAAATCGGTGAACCAGATTTTCAACCTAGTAATTTATTTTCATAACTTAATTATATATGAGTTGGTTATATTTATTTTATTAACTTTTTACTTACAGTACTTGCTTTTCAGGGGTTAAATCCTAGACCAATTGTACCACCAAGTCAATTACCACAGAGGCCCCCTAAAATCTTATTACGACCAATGCCAGTACCACCAATCATACAACCAGCTGTACAATCACCAATAGTTGAAGAGGTACCAGATGCGATTCAACCACCAATAGTTCAACAACCAGAAGAGGCTGTACAACCACCGTTGGTTGAAGTACCTGCAGTGGGTTCAGTGGTTGTACAGAATCTTAGAGATCAGAGGGATATGCGACTGTGCGTAGAAGAGGTAAATTTAGAATTTTAAAATACTTAAAAATTAAAATCTTTATTAAATACATTATTTCAAACTTTAGGAAATCGTGGTCATCGTGGACCCAGAATACAAGGCAACGGTAGAGGTCGAGAAAGATTGAACGCAAGAGTCGGATGGGCAGAAATTTTTGCAAATATCGAGGAAGATAATATTATGACCAAAAACTAATAAAAGTTTTGCAGGGAATTTCTTCTAGTAGTAAAATAAATATTGCTTTTAGAACTAGAACTACGTGTTCCCTCCCCTGAGCCCAATCTACGCCCTATTCCTGCCAATGAAAGTAAGATAAAACAATTATTACAATTTTAATTTTTTTTAAATTATAATCAATAATGATTTTTTTTTCAGTGATTTTAGAAGTATGCATAATTTGTTACGAAGAAATGGTGACTGTTACTATAGTGCCTTGTCGCCACACATTTTGTAATACTTGTATCACACGACTGATAGAAGAAGGCTTTAACACATGTCCATTATGTAGAGGAAATATTCAAGTTTACGAGGGATATATATCATAACTAATTGATTTTATTATTTTTATTTTTTTGTTAACGTTAATCTAGAGATTTTTAGTAGTATACATTTGTATGTTCTGCGCACTTTTGACTGCGGAGATTGTACAATTTTAAGGAGGATTTTTCCCTCAAACTTTTTTTTTCTCCGCTGTACCAGACTGCGGTGATTGTAAAATTTTTAAGTGGATTTTACCCCTCAAACTTTTTTTTCTCCGCTGTACCAGTAAAAAAACACTGATTTTCAAAAACCATAATGTATGTTCTGCGCACTTTTGACTGCGGAGATTGTAAAATTTTAAGGAGGATTTTTCCCCTCAAACTTTTTTTTTTCCGCTGTACCAGTAAAAAACACTGATTTTCAAACACCATAAATGTATGTTCTGCGCACTTTTGACTGCGGAGATTTTTAAAATTTAAGGTATAGTTTTCCCCTTAAACCAATTATTTTTTCCCCTGTTACACATAGAGTTTAAACAGTGTATACACACTTCAACATTATTTATTTCCCTTGTAAGTTAAACATTCAGGTTACACTGTAATTTCATTTTAATAAATTATAGATAAAAGTCGTTTTATTTAATTCATTCCAGTTCAGACAGTTCAGTTAATATTCAACCATCGTTCAATCAGGTTCTGTTATTTTTAATCAAGTTTAATTCAGTTTTTTTATTTTTTATAAAAAATGAATTTTCAAAAAATTAACAACAGTTTTTATTCACTTGTTTCGTTAGTACGAAACAATGCATATCCTACATATCCAGAATTTACTACATTTATATCAAGATTGAAAACATTCAATTTATTTCCGTTGACTTCATCTCAAGATAAATACTCATTAGCTGAAAGCGGTTTTATATATTCAGGGGAAAAAGATATTGTTGAATGTTTTTGCTGCGGTCTTATATTGCATCGTTGGGAAAAAGAAGATAATCCATGGATTGAACATTCAAGATGGAATCCGAAATGTGTTTTTGTATTATTATCAAAAGGAAAGCAGTTTGTTGAAAATGTAGTAAAAAAATATGGTAAGATTATCGATATTTGTGATTGTGATTTTGGATCAAGGTCATATGATACTGTTTAGTTAATTTAACTTTTTATATTTCAATAAAAAAAAATCTGAATTTAATAAACTTAAATGTGTTAATAACTTATTTAATACCTCGTGAACGTATAGCCTAGTGGGATAACGCGTCTAATTTAAATTTAATATGTTAATGATTTTTAAAAAATGTTTCAGGTTCTATCGAATTAGGTAGGTAAGTATAATAATTCTTTACTGTTTATCCAACTAGATACTATACGTTCACATTTTTTTTTCTTTTTTTCTTTTTTAACCTTACATTTGTTTAGTATATAACATGTATGGATAAAAAAAACTTGTTAGTTTGAGCTAAGCTGTCTAGTGATCATATTCATATTTCTAGAAAAAATACTGTTTACTGATTTTTTTATTTTATCAATATGAATCCATCAATCGTTGTATCAAAATCTGTGTTCGATATACGTCCTTTTAGTAAGAAAAGTGTAACCGTTGGACTTCTAGTTAATAAGCAAATTTCAATTATTATATTATAATGTAAATTAACTAAAAAAGTTGTAACGTTAGATCTTGATCAGTGGTGTAAGTTAATGTGCGAAAACAATTTTAATACAATTATCGAAAAATTGCATACTCGTTGTAAACGTGTTAAGATAGCTGATAATTTTTTCTACTCTGTTAATGTAAACCAATCAACTATAGTTTTATATTCTAATTATAATTACATACCTAACATTATCTCATAATGATCTTCATCGATTGAAACAATTACAACATTGTATTGACTTGTATATTGTCGAAAAACAGAAAAAATTGGAATCATACCAAAGAACGTTTGATACAGCTTATGCGACGAACGTTACCCCAGCCCCACCCACCATCAAAATTTGACTTTTTGCAATTTTTTTTGCGCCAATTTTTAGTGCTCAATTCCTGCTGATTCTTGCCGCAAACCCCGGGATTCCTGCTCAAAAACCGCTCCCGTAAAAATTTAAAAACTGTATTTGCGGCGGAGGAAACGTTTCTCCAACCCCTCAAGGTCGGGATTCGACTTTTTTAACTTTTTCCAACGCCAATTTTTAGTGCTCAATTCCTGCCAATTCCAGCCTCAAACCCCAGAATTCCTGCTCTAAAGGTTTTCCCGGAAAGTCTAATATTCGATATTGTAAATCAGTTTAAATTTTATAATTTTAAATTTATAATTATTTTATTTTATTTTAATATAATGCCAAATACTAATAAAATTATAATATTATAAAAATAAGTAACAGTAAAAATTAAATTTGAAATACCTATAATTAAAGATTTGTTACCTAATTCCTAATATGATTGGTTTTTGCACGATTTTGCAAATTTCAACATTTTAATAGCACCTTTTTTGGGTTACAGATGAACATAAATCTGGTCTTTATTCAATTCAAAGTGTAAAATTTTCGCGAAAATCACACAATATTCAATATTAGAAAGTTATGTATTTAACTTAATAAAACTACTTTTTTTTATATTACAGATTTTTTCTGATTTTTTATCTGTTAAGCTCTTTTTACAGAATATTTACTTAATTTTATTTTCACATGCTGTGTGAATTTTATCAAATTATTCGACTTTGTAGAATTACATAAGTCTTATCAGAACAATTATTTTATTTAGTATTTTTACCAAAACTTTAAATTAAATTAAAATATGAAATAATTGTAGTTCTTGTCCATCCTTGTCTTCTAATAAATAAAACAGAGTTATAATATTTTCATTATTTTAGGAGATATCCCAATTGGTAAATTCTAACGGGGGCATAATGTGTGTAATAAAATAATTTATTATTCAGTTTTAAACATTTGTTTGACCTATTTTTCATGAAGATTAAATTAATTTAATAATTTGTCCCTATGTCTTGTTCTTGCAGTGCTATATTTAATACTTTTAAACCGCTTCTATACCTTTAGTAGAATATTATAGTAGAATTATTATTGGAATCATGATAATTCGATAAAATATGATTATATGAAATATTATTGGCGTAACTTCAGTTTTTGTTAGACCAGGGCAACATCTCACAGATTCACCGACTCAACATTTTTTTCACCCACATTCATATAGGATAATTCTTACTTTTATAAAGTAACCACTTTGCAGAGTGCCAGTGTAACAGTGTCTAAAATTTAAATTTATGAGCGCTAAGCGTAAGTATCAACTCTCCAATTTGACACAGGGGCTGTTCGGTTATCAGTTATTATTTATCAAAATATCAATATTATGATTTATTACAATGACCTTAATGAGTTAAAATAAGACTTATTATAATTTTTAAATATGCCGACCTATGGTTGTTGTAAATGACTAGGACAAATGGCCAAGTAGCTCACTCCAAGTGTTATCTGTGTCTTTTTTTTGATAGGTAGTAAATATATAAGTAAATTAGGTATTTTATAACAACTTTTTGTGGCTATTTGTAATTTGTATTTAATAAATTTATTCTATTTAATATAATATTTAGCTTGTTCTACATTTTTTAAACCTAACAATATTAAACTCCAGTATTCTCTATTCTGTTCCATAAGAATGAACCGCTCTTAGGCACATAGGCTGAGCCGCCGATCACTGTCTGATTATACGATGGATATTGATCGTTCGGTTATTGGTCAACAGTCGTTGGTTTTCGGCACCGGTGCTGCCGCCGTGTATTTAGAGAATCATAAAAACATATCGGTTTTGACCGGTTATTAAATCATAACAAAATGTAGTCACAAACAAAAAGTTAATAATTCGCAAAGGAAATATTATACGGTATATGTATGATAATCGCTAGAATAAACGTATACCTACGCATGTAAGTGGAATCAAATCAGTGACAGTGTGTCAGTGTGATAATACAAATCACTATGTAGAGTGTACATAGCTCGAATGAAGTAACAACCAAATTCTATTCTAATTATCAGATTACAAATATACAAATACTTTTCAACAACTAACTCAATGAAAAACATAAACACATTAAACCATGTCTTTTTATTTTAAATGTACTCTTAAAATTAAATATATTATGGTCTTTAAAACCAAAATAGTCAAAATATGAACTAAAATGTTGAGTAGGTACTTTATTCCAAGTGTTGAGAATTGTATTTTGTTACTCACATATCACAAAATTAATCATAAAAACTACAAAGTAAGCAAACGAATTGAATGTTTGATTTTCTTATAACAAATTAATTGTTGTTTTGCTAAAAAACTATATAATAAAATAAACACTTTTCGTCGTGGACTGTATTGCGTTTACGTATATTACAATTTTTATAATAATCATATTATAATTATTAATATCATATAAGATAATAATAACGGACGACGGGATGACATAATTGTCACGACGCATCAGAGAAGATGTGCACACTCACGCACTTGACTGACAATCACAATAACTTCGCCGAAAATACTTTTTTTTCGAAATTTAATAACATTTTTCGCGCCACACCGGTTGAGAACCACTGCTGTAGACTAACATATTATTAAAATATATAAAAACAAGAATACAAAATTATAAAAGGCTTATCTGACCAACTTGGTCTATATAGATATACAATATATTATCGATAATGATCGACGCGACGGTGCGGCGGTGCGGGTTCCCTTTCATTATAACTAGCACACACGCGCGCCTATCGTTATCGATCGCTAAAAAAAATCAAGTAAAATAATACTAAACTATAGTGCGGTCCACGAAAAGTAGGCCGCGATCGTCACGCTTCTACCGGCCGATTTACGGTATTGGTTTCCAAACGTTTTCCCGCCTAATATAATTTCAAATCATCTAATGTAGGTACAATATAATGTAAAATAAAAAAATATCATATTAAAGTAAACATTCGACTATATTATTACATATTTTTTTTTACGCTTTTTATAATTAAATAAGTCAATAATAATAATAAAAATAAATATATATTTACAAATAGTTACAAAGTCGTCGTCGTAATAAAAATTAATAAGGTAATTCATCATCGTCGTTTTCGTCTTCATCAGTAGAACTGTCATCAGGATTTATTATAAGTATGATGGGCTCTAATATTTCATCCCTCAACCCTTCCTTTATGAAATCTGCATCTTGGAGTTTATTGCAATGTTCACCACACTTTGTCCAAACCTCTTTAGTTATCTCATCTAAGGCATTATTTACCAACACTTCAACATCTGCCATTTTGAAAGTGCTGTTTTTTTTTGCGACTTCACCCAATCAGCTCAATTGGGTTGTACTGACAGTGGTAAGGTGGGAGTCTTTCCACTTCATGAACCATTTGTAACGCGACTGAATCAAACTTATATTTTTTTTCTCGAGGTATGGCCATTTTAACTTTTTCACGTAGTTCACACAATGTTTCTACCGGTGAATATGAAATGCATTTTTTTTCAAGTCATTCTTGAATATCTGCCTTTCGCGCGTTTGCTCTGGGATACTCTTCAGCTAGCACAGAATGGTAGGAAGCATTGTCCATTACCACAACAGACGGTTCTTCTAAATTGGCCAACATTTCAACAAACCATTTTTCAAAAATGTCCACGTTCATTTGCGAATGGTAGTCTTCCGTACTACCCGATTTACATTGAAAGACCAATTTCGAATTGTTAACAAATCCAAATGAAGGTGAACCAGCTTGGCATACAATGAGTCGAGCACCCTTTCCAATTGGTACTTTGAGTCCTTCGGTATTTTCTGGATTTTGCCATATGTAACCTTGCGTATGATTCTGGTTTACCCATGTTTGGTCTAGGTAAACTACCGGCCTTGTGTCATTATTCTGTCTCAATTCGTACAATTTTCTTAAAAATTTTACCCGGCAAGCAACAATATCATTTCTCTCCATCAGAAATTTACGCCCATCATTACACTTCTTATACTTGAAGTTCAAATTGTGTAAAATACGTTTAACTGACGTTTTTGAGCCAGGGTAATTAATTTTTTCTTGCATTGCCACTAATATTTTTGCGGTCGTCGGAAATTCACCTTTATCATAAAAACTATGTATAGTTCTTCTGACAACTTCATTGTCAAAATCTTCAAGAGAACTCTTACTTTTACACGTTTATAACTTTTCCTATGTGATTTGAAAGCAATTTTGTTAGAAGGTCCGACTTCGAGTTCTTTTTTCGCTTCAGAACAAACTTTTTTTACACAAGCGAGACTTACACCACACGCTTTAGCAGTCACATCACGGGTTTGTTGAAAAAAATTTGAAAGTTCTGGCTTACTTTTATCAGCAACTATCGTCTTGAAATAATTGTATACATGGAAAATCACTTTTTTCGTTTGAGAATGGATATCTTGATTGAATGCCATTTTAAAAATATGTATTGTTAAAAATATTTAACTGTAAAAAAACTGTAAACTTCTATTGTACAATATAACTAATAATAAGGCAAAAAAAAATTCAAACTTTAAAACCCGCGTTAATTACAAAACCAAAGTTGAACACAAGAAATATTATAACGCAAACCACGGTACAACTTTCACGACGATAAGAACATAACCACACAAAATTATTGTTATTATTTGTGATAACATACCAACGAGTCAACAAAATCAAAATTACGAAAATGTATACTAAAATGCGATGAAATACCGCCAGAAAATCATCTGTACTATAATAAAATAATAATAATAATAATAATAATAATACTCCCAAACGGAGAACCCCTGGTTTCACTAAAAACGGCCGGTAGGCGCATGACGATCGCGGCCTACTTTTCGTGGACGGCACTATAATACTAAACAACATTAGTCCATTTTAATTTAAAATATATAATTCACAAGATTCGTGAATAGTGTGAGACTGTGAGCACTCAATTGTAGCTCTCGCACAGGTTTATCAATTTTGAGAAATGAAGATTACAAATTTACAGAACATTTTGTTTTTATCACTGAAAATTCTTATAGGTATACGGGGCTATACGGTATTCTTATAGGTAATTACCCCCGTATACCCTCCAATACACCACTGGAGCCACGTCATATAATTGAAAACTAATAAATATTTTTACGAAAAACGTTTATTATTATCATTGAGGCACACCGGTTAGGAAAAGCTGAATCGTCTACAAAAATCATTTGCTAAATATAGCTTTAATTTGTTTCCATAATGTTATAGCAATAGCGACAAATTGAAGTTTTATATTTATAGTACTTTATTATTACAACCAGTTACTATATTATAGCAATATAGCGGCTAAAATGTTATAATAATAATAGTCCATGTTGTAAGTTTGTAACCATCGACTGTCATCGTTAAATTATCAGTGCGTAAATCGTATTTGACAGTACTAGTCACGAGTAATAAATAATTAGTATAAATTATAAAATATAAATTACATTCACACAAACATTGATTTTTTTTGTCATTTTTAATTTGGGAGCCGTCAATATTTTGTGAAGACTCAAAGGAGCCTTGGGATGAAAAAGTTTGAACACCTCTGATGTAGACAACAGCTATATTTTCGTAGCGACTGACAGCGGTGGTTACGTTTGGAGGTGAGGGTGCACGAACAAGGCTAGTTTCGTTCAGCAGATAGGTTCGTTTTTAAAATGGAATAGGCATATAATTTATTAATAGTCGATAATAATATTAGTGTTTACTTATTTTTGATCATCTTATCAAAATAAAATAAAATTACCGATATTCATAGACATTCATCATTCGCTGATAAATATTACGTGCGACGTGGTCGAGGAGTGTCTTTTTCGTTGGCTTGTTGATATTTTAATTCAGTTAATTTGCTAAATTCTTTTACAATTTTTAAAATATTGATATAATAATGAGTGGAAGAAAACCTGCTGTGGCACCAACTAAGGTGATAGAAATTGTTTTACAATTTAAGGACCGAATCGTGCAAATTGATGAAAACTATGAAAAAAGTAAGTACATTACCTATTGAGATTATTATTAGATTAAGAAACACATTTTCACGTAGGTTTAAGTAATTTGTCTTAAATTGTATTGATTGAATATTTGCAATTGATTAATTAATCAGAGTATTTTTAAATTAAAATGTTCTTACAAAGTTTTATTTTAAATAATAATATATTTATTTCTATTGTGCTAGGAATAAAAAATGTTAGTTTTTACCACTAGGTACTCAAATTATAATTCATGTTTATTAATAATTTAAAATAAATTCTTTATTCTGTGTATAACATAAGAAGATTGGATACCACAGATTTGAGCAAAATAAATCTATGAATGAAATATCTACGTATTGTGGACAGTAGGTAATTTGTAAATGTTTTACATTAGGTATTTAGGTACATTAGTAATATTGTAATTTATAGTAGTACAATAATATGTAAGCAAAGTAAGTTATTAATATAGACCAGGTCAATGCAGTGAATATACTGAGTTCTGAGACTATATAAATAAATACAATAATAATAAATTATTTTATTGTAAATAAACAACGAGTGAAGCCGTGAAGGGGGGTTCAGCTGTATGTTATGGTACCAATACGGCAATACGAATAGGCAATGATTGTAGTGTAACGTGCCATGTACAATCAGTTGAATGATGTCGAATCGGAAAGGTTTTTGTGAAATAAATGAAAACTCTCGAAATTATTCTAAGTGTTTTTTTTATTTAAAAATTATTCTAAGTCCAATTAATAAATTTAATTGAACTTGTGAAGAATATTCTAAGTCCAAATGACAAAACTTTTGATCTGGGTGACGTGAAGGTGCTCGCTCTAACTCTGGTGTATCACGTCTGAAATGTGCCTAATCTGGACCCCCTTTTATATCGTCTAGGGACTCCCACGGTACCCTCAGGCCCCTGTTGGTCATCTGCACCTGCATCAGCTTCTGCCCACGCTTTGCGTCATCCGGGCGATAGCGTGCGTCAATTATATGACTATAATATTCTATCGGGTGAGTGATTTCGCACTTAATATATTCTACCGGATGGTAATCACGCATTCATAATATGCCACCGGATAGCAATCATATATCATTATCTCCTAGCGGATAGAAAACACAATGATGCTTTTGATTGTTTTTAACTTTTGTTTTTAGATCTTAATTTATTATACTCGATCATTACTTGTTTGACTGCTCACCCTTAGCATAACTATAGGGGTGTTGTTTGTTATGCTCCTAGTGTTGTGGTTATTATTGGCTACAATATGTAGTAATTTATGTATTATATTTAATATAGGTATCAGAGCACGTTGCAGTAGCATACACTAGTAAATTATATTTACATGTTAGTTATAAAGCAATATATGTATTATAAAGTATAAACTAATGAAGAAATAAAATAAAAATTAATACAAATATATGTTAAACTTTTTTATACTCGTTTTAGTCTAGACATATGGGTCGAACTCCAAAATATAGTCTCGGACCGAACACGAACTGAACTTATTAATGGTACTTGAACCGAACATTTCGTATATCAAAAACTACACCTGTACTATATATATTTTTATTATATTTCATTATTAAACCAAACCCAAATTGAAATTTTGAATCAAATGTTAAGACTAACTTTATTATTTTATTTCAAATCAAAATAACTAACGACTATTAAATAAGGAGTAGGACTGAGGACCAATTGTATTAACTTGTAATATTGTTAAGCTAGTTTCGAATTAAATTTATATAAATAGTACAAAGCCAAAATAATTATGTAAGTCTATAAATAATCGATACTAGGACCGTATCATGTATTTTTAGTTTTGTAAAAAGTTACAAGTGAATCACTGTGATAGATTCTGTTAAATTTGAATCCAATGATATAATATCATTGAATAAGAAAAACGATTCTGAGCGAAGACAGTCAGTTAGTCTATAATATCTTACTAAGTGTATTTGATGATATAATTGAGAATAAAGTAATTAATTTTAGTTTTTGTATATTTAGACATTAGTATTTACTATAGTTGGTTAAATTCATTTTTCCCCAAAAAACCTACCCTTCCCATAAAATGCTATTGCGTGTATATAAAATATAACAATATTCTCTAAAAGTTTCATATACCAACAAATAATATTTTTAAATTTTAACAAAATAATTAAAAACGTTATTCTTGGTTTAAATATGTGATTTTGTCCAAATTTGAATTTAAAATGTCTGTAAAAAATAAATATGTTTGTATATTTTTTAAATTTTTTGGTTACAGAATGAATTATTTATGAAAATTTTTGTTTTAAATTTTCAACTCTTAGTTATAAAAACTGAACATTTTATAATTTTTTAATTCCAATGATTGATAATTTTCAAGATTTTGACAAATTTAGTCAAAATTTGAACTTTAAATGCTTATAATAACATTATAACATTCAGTGAAATTTTCATGTATCTACAATAATTCGTTTTCGAAGTACAGCCAAATAAGAAAATCACTACATGAGAAATCGAGAGAATATCCAGTGTTGTAAAATTATGAACTTCAAACGCTCATAAAAATTTATTTTGACTTGCTTTTAAATATTTTATTTTTGATAAAAGTAGAAAAAATTTTGTTAAATCTTTTATTACATTTTAAAATCCTAGATTTAAAAAAGAAAAATGTGTATGAATTAAAAACTCCAAATAATTGGCAAATTTTCGTTTTATTTTTACATATTTTGTCAAAATTTCAACTTTAAATGCTAAGAAAAAAAAATTGTGACTACAGATTTTTAATATTTTTCATCTACCTTTGAAACAATATATAAAGAGCATTCTATTAAATTTTCAAGAATTTGTTAACCAATAAATACAATTTTATAGATATTTATCCCTTACAGACCGATAAGGCACGATCGTGAGGGTATGGTTTTTTTTTCTCATTGTTATATTTATTCTACTCTATTCAAACCGATCTCACACGATCGTGAAGATTACGTTCTATCGTTTTATCTAATTTTAAAAGTAATAGGGTAAAACCCAGCCATGCTCCACGTATTATTAGTTTTATGTTTTTATCAGTTTAATATATCCTTAGTATTCGGGTTATTTTCTTGGTAAATATTTGCGATAGCAATGAATTTGTTGTTTTGTTTTATCAACCATATAATTTCAAAGCCGTTTCCATCAACTATAGTTACGTAATATTTGTTTTTTTCGTCGTAATTACACGAACAATATTTAGTATCACGTTCGTGAGTATCCGGTCTATAGTTACGTATTTGCGTCCACCATGAATGTCGATCAAATTTTAGATTTATTAGCAGATTCCGATTTAGAATTTGAAGACGACGACGATTATGATGCAGATCCAACCTTTACTTTAACTAATCAACATGGAAATAATATTTTGTGCGAATCAAGTGATTCTGAAGTAGAATTAGAGGACGAACAACTTGAAACTGGTAGACAATTGGAAAAAAATGTACAGTTTAGTGTCGATGATAGTATTACGCGTAACGAAGAAGGTGATACATCGGTTTTCGAAAAAGTTAAATGGCGCATACAATCATTTACATCTAAAACATTTTCCGAAAAGGTTCCGAAAACCGTACCTGTGGGTACACCTATGAAATATTTTACCGAAGAATTATATGAACTAGCGGCGTTGTGCACTAATTAATATTACATGGAAAATACGGGTAAAGTATTAAAGACATCTTCCATTGAAATGAAACAATTTTTTGGAATTCACGTAATTATTGGTTGTATTAAATTTCCTCGTCTCCGCATGTATTGGAGTGCTAAGTTTCGATATGATCCTGTTGCATCGATAATGTCTCGAGATCGTTTTTTTCAATTGAGAGTTAATTTACATTTTACAAATTTGGTTAGTGATGAAATGAAAAAAAATAACTAACTATGGAAAGTTCAACCACTCATAGATATTGTAAGGAACAGGTGCTTATCTATTGAGCGATCATCAATTTATTACTCAATTGATGAACAAATGATACCTTTTCTTGGACGTTGTAAGATAAGACAGTTTGTGAAAGGTAAACCTAGGCCAGTTGGTCTTAAAAATTTTGTAGTTACTACGTCCGATGGTCTAATTATTGATTTCGAAATATATCAAGGACTTACCACGCCTTTTCCTGACAAAAGTCTAGGACTTGGACCGGCTGTAATTTTACGTCTTATTGATACAATACCAGAAGGTTCATCTGTATTTTTCGATCGATATTTTACGACTATTCCGTTGATGCAAAAATTAGTACAGCTAAAAATTCATGGAACTGGTACTATACAAATGAATCGTCTACAGAAATTTCAATTTAAAGCAGATTCTAAAATGAAAAGAGGGGATTTCGAAGAAATTGTATCTGATGATAAAAATATTTCTATGTTGAAATGGAAAGACAACAAGTCAGTAGTTATGACATCAACATGTTACGGAGGTTTACCGACAACAACAGTATCCAGATGGGATAAAAAACAAAAAAAACATATTGAAGTACAAATTCCTAATATGATATCAAAATACAATGAAAAAATGGGCGGTGTTGATCATTTTGATCAAATGATGGAATATTATAGAACTTGGTTAAAAACAAGAAAGTGGCCACTTTACGTTATACTACACTTACTTGACCTATCAGTAACTAACAGCTGGTTTGAATATTTAGAAGATTGTAAAATAAATAAAATACCAAAAAAAAAAAATTAAAGATTTGCTTCAGTTCAGATTGGAAATTGGCGAATGCTTAACTATGGCCACCCCACCACCGCCTACATGTCAAAACACTGAAAAAGATGGAGAACCACCGATAAAAATAAAACCACCCGCACCTATACCAGGAGACGATGTAAGACTAGATGGATACCATCATTGGCCGAGAGCAATGGATCTTAAAGCGCCTCTAAGTTGTAGATACAAAGGTTGTACAAGTAGGTCAAAAATTATGTGTACAAAATGTAAAACGTACTTGTGCATGTCCAAAAGTAAAATGTGTTTTGAAAATTATCATCAGCTAAAATAAATATTAATTATTAAATTCAAAAATTCAAAAAATAATTACAAATACTTATTAATGTTCTTTTTTTTATTTATATAAATTAAATTAATAAAGTTATACCTAAGTTTGTTAAAATTAAATTTATTATGTTTTAAATAAAATAATATAATTTTCATTCGTATTTTGTATCAATGAACCTGTATATATTTTTTTAGTAGTTAAGACCGAATCCTCACGATTGTGAAGGGGTAGTTTTTACTTCCCCTGGAACGATTTTTTTTTCAATATTTTTTTTGTAATACCAAAGGTATATGAAGAAAGGTTATACTAGTCAAATTAAAAAACAATTAAAAAAATTACTTCGGTCGTAAGGGTTATAGAAAAAAAAAAATAAAAAGATTGGAATTTGAAAATGTCTGTTTACAGCTCAAAATAAGTCAAAAGGTTTTGAAAATGGTATGGTGTGTAGAAACTGCTTATATAAACATTCAGTCAAAATTTCATGTATTTACCGTAATTTGTTTTAGAGTTACACTAAAAACTAAAATCGATTTTATCGAAAACCAATGTTGCGTCTTGTTTTTTCCTTACTTCTCCATTTGTACTTTTAAAAACTACTGTAAAATGTTTACTTTTACTTTCCTATCAGAAAAAGTACTTTGAAGAAAATCTAAGCTTTTTTACTGTCCTAAAACGTGATGACAGACGCAAAAAAAAAAAAAAAAATAAAAAAAAAAAAACGCATATCATTGTAAAACCGATACATTCATCGCTTCGCTCAGAATATAAAATAACTGCAATTAGAATGTACATTCAACACAGAGCCACACTCCACATTAAAAAATAAACTAGTATAGTGTATTTTATATTTGTATTATAGTTTATATTATAGACAATAAACAAAATTAAAATTAATTATTTAACAATAAGCATCCAGAATTTTTTTTAAATTTTATCCAGTATGGAAAATAAGAATTAAATTTTTATCAATTATAATGTTTTAATAACATTAAAAAACTTTCAAGTAATAATCCAACTTCATTAACATTTCTATTTAAGATAATACAAATAATTGTAGATTTATCCTTTTGTTAAGGGAATGTTTAAGTGTCTCACTATATAGGTTTTATTGTTTTCGTCTTACAAACGTAGGTACCTTATAAGCTGTATTCAATAATAGAACCAATTTTGTCAGTAACAAAATTTAAGTCACTTGTAGATTGTTATATTTTATCGAACTTATTAGGGGTGATTAATATGTCTTATGGATGTCAAATTTAATAAAATAATAACCACTCGAAGGCATATGATTTGAAATAGTAAATGAAGTATACCATTAGAAATGTTTGATATTTACTTGTAGTATGTTACACATTATATTGATTTTTTTTTTTTAGAAATCGTGTTTGCTAGTACCTAATTGTGTTTGGAATGAAATAAGTGAACAGCTTAATAACCATATGTCTAGAAAGGCTATACACACATTTGTTTTTGAAGGAAGATACTCTGAAAAACTAGGATTTTCTACTCCAAAATCTATTTCAGAAATAAATATACCACGTCAAGTCTCAAATGAAGCAAGTAAGTAAAGCATATGGGAATATACATCGTAAAAGATAATATGCAGGTAATGAGTTACGTATTAATCATACAATTTTAAAATTAGAAATACATAAAATATGATGATAATATTGTTAGTTTATATGAATTTACAGTAAATGATAATACTAGCAGCGATAGTAGCGACTACTCTGAAATGCCATCAAAAAAGTTTGTTTTTACTTTTTCGGTAGATGAATGGAAAACAATTCAGCCACAAGAAATGAACTATAAAATGATTGACAAAACAAGACCTATGCAAAACACTAGGTTTTAAAAATTTCAACTTTTTTTTTTTAATTTGAGTTTAATTGAATTCTAAGTCAATTATTTATTTTAGAATGTATTATGTTTTGCCGAAATCTAATTGGACTCCTATTATGGCTGAACATTTTTGGGAACATACTAGTTTACCATGTTGTTTGTCATTCAAAAGAGCAAAAGTTACTCCTGATGGTTATAACTACGTAGTAGTTTGTCACTGATAGAAATGCGATCGATGTTTCTATCATTGTTTGTAGTCTTGACAAATGAAACCGACGGCACAGATATTCATGGCGAAGACACTCCATGTGAAAAACATCGACAAAATTTGATTTCAGCTACATCATTGGGTTTTATTGATTTTCAAACTCAGTTTGATTAACTAATCGCCATGACAGAATGTTGTCGCGGTCGTTATCGCAACGACCGCGGCTGCCTTTTCTCGTCCGCGATAACGCGACTGGACAACCGGTCTGGCCGCCGCCTCAAGGCACGGCCGACGGCCCGGTCAGCGGCGGCGACGAGCTTTAGCTTTTGCCGAACCGTCGTCGCCGACACTCGCGCGTCGTTATTGTAATTGATTAAATAAAGTGTGTTTCCGCCGTTACTAACGTGTCGTTCATTTCATATTCCGAACCTCAATATACCTACAATGTGAGGATGACGCAAGAAAAATCATCGAAGATGAATACGATCGGCAGAATGAAGGGCTGGAGTGATTTGAAAATCCATTTCAATCATGGACTAATGAAATTTACAACGAAAGTAAAATGCTCATTAAAGAAGGAACCGGAATTAACCCGTTATAATTACCAAATTTAGTTCCAAATTTAATAAAATGTACCAAGCTATTACCACTATGGTCGGGAGTTATGGTACCAATTTTTGGTTATGGAGAAGAGGTATCAAGCTCAGCAGCTGTTGAGTCGAGTTTTAAAAAACTTAAGACCGTGACATTAAAACACGTAGACTTGCCAACAAACTTAGAAAGATTTTAAGAGAATCATATAATGTCTCTAAAAAGTTCCTCTATGTTGCGAGCACCTAAATACCACACACCGGTATCATCTTCAAATGATGAAGAAAACCACGAAGAGTTAATTTCACACCCAGAATTAGAAGTAACAGCAGAAGATGAAACTCTAAGTAAAATACCGACGCAATCTCCAGTTTCAATACAATGTAATGATGACGAAGACCATGCCATACATCGTCACCATAAGTCGTCTTCTGATGAAGAAGAATTGGTAGACTGTAATTCTGATGATATGTTATATATTCCAAAAAGCAAATGTTCATTATGCAGTACAGGTAAAAATTAATACAATATAATGTTTAATTCATCAATTGTTCTATAGTTTAAAAGTTAATATTAATACTGCTAATTCAAAAGACCCGAATGTTTTGTCGCCAAGTCTCCAAATGACAATACAAATTTGTCTTGAAATGCATAACATAACAAATTATACGTTAACAATTCACTATTTTAAAATACTCATAACTTGTCTTAAAATTAAAATATAAAAAAAACCCTACGAGAATAATATTCTTACTTCTGAATTTGATCAATTCGCTCCAATAATCATCATAACAAAGCTAAATCAATTATCCAGAACGTACAATTTGCTATTTTAGGCGTTTGTAAGACGGAGACAACACATGCAAATGTGGTATCCTCTTAAGAAACAGGAATCTTTTTGATTGTAAAATTGTTGTTTTAGCTTATTTTAAAAAAATAATTATTTTTGTATATAATATTATAGAATTGTATTTAGAAATTAATTTTATGAATATTATACAAGTCCCAGCTTCAGATTTAAATTTCTGTTTAATAATTTTATTTTATTCATTCCTTAACATTTTCAGGAAATCCTCCAAAAGTTGGTGCAAATAAATGTTCTAATTGTAAAAAACTGGTACATAGCTTTTCAACATGTTCAGTTGAAAAGCCAGGAACACACGATGAGCGTTTATGTATGGTGTGCTTTTTATTAGAAGAAGATAACATAAGGACTGAAAATAATGCTCAAGAAAAATGGGATCGAAAAAATAAGAAGCAGAGAAAAAACAATTCTTATCTAACTCCAAACCCCCATTTAAGATAATTGTCCCTGACCAAGTCAAATAGTAAGAAAACACTGCCAGTGTTAAAAAATGGATCAAGGTTTGAAGAACTGAACGGATGCAGAATAAATGCATTTGCAGGAAGAGTTATATTTAATAACACGTGCGCATTTGACTCATTGGCGTCACTTATCATGGTATGTAATTTTATATTTGGTTCAAAATATTAAATAATTTTATCGTGCATATTTATTAAAATATATTATACTATAATTTATAATAATGAGTTGGTAATATCGTACAAAATGTACCCCAACCTTTAAGAATAAACTTTAAAAATAAGTATATAATATGTTTAACATTGTTTATATAGGTAATAGTTATTTAAATAAAACTACATTGTAGTTAGGTTATAATAATACCTAACCCAAAAATAAATTAATACCTACACTTAATTAGAATTAATACATCAAATAAAATTTTTTTATATAGGTATCATATTGTGATAATCAAAAATATTCAGAAATGTTGGATATTTCTGAAAAATCAGATTTTATAAACTTTATTTGTAAAATTTTGAATTCTGGGATAACATCTGCATCATATTCACAAAGAGCTGATTTAATTATAAACAATTTGACTGTTGAAATTAAAGAAATGAAATATGCCACTACAGTAGTTGTATGTGCATCTACTATTGGCCATGTAATTGACTCTTTGATGGAGAAGTATCCATCAGCAAAAGAAATTTCTAACTGTCCAGTGTGTAAAAATATCAATGAACGAAAAATTATGCATTTCACATTCCAAATTAATGATGACGATAATATTTCTAAATTACAAAATTTCTTTGATGAGCGTTTAGAAAAAGACTTTTTAACTTGTGGCCATAATGATTGCAAATGTCTCAAGACAGTCACTACTGACATTTCAGAAATGCATATATTTATTGATATTCTTATTTGGGAAGGTGTAAATAATATATATATAACAATTTAATATTTGATTGACATATATTATGTTAAATAATTGCTTTATTTATGTATTAAAATATGTAAATAGGTGAAGATGCCATTTCCAGCCAACGCAGTAGTGAGGCAGCGACCATTTTTAAGATAAAACTGTGTGACATACCGGAATTAATAACAGTAAAATTCACAGTATATGAACTAAGAGGTGTTTTAGAATTTCAACGCCCTAAAAGTTCATTAAGAAATTCTGTTGGGCACTATACAACATACACAAAAAGAGGATCTAAAAATTGGGAGCTTTACGATGATCTCAAGAAACTTCCTGTCCAAGTGAAAGAGCAGGCGATAGTTCCGGTCGAATTTTATTTTATTCTGTTTAAAGAATATTATTTTTTTAATTATTTAAAGAGAGAATTTTTTTTTTAATAAAGTTGAGTTGTTTTTTTTTTTATATTATTTTATTATTTTTGTAGAGTTATATTTAGTTATACTCAAAATTATTGAATTTTTAGAAGACAACTGTTCTTTTTTTTTAAAATAGAAACTGGGTGAATTTTCTTAGGTGAGGATATATAGCCATTGCCCTTTGCAGATTTTTTTTTACTGTAGAAGGACAACGGACAGTGCTGGATCTTAACTTATTAATAATGCTCCGATTTTCAACTTCAGTATCTTGTTCGATAGGAAATTGAATCTAGTTGGTGCATGGTGTGAAGTTCTCAATTTTTTTATAAATGTTTTTTTTTCTTTGGTTACAGGTATTTAGGCAGCGGGTGTAATCAGGTAGATTTACACTTGTCGTACAAAATTAGACACACGACTTTCGGTAAGATTTTAAGAAAAGTATGCAATTTAATTTGGGAATGTTTACGCGCGGAGACCTTTCCTGATTTTACACAAGAACGCTGGAAAGATATTGATCAAAGTTTTCAAAAATATGCCCTTTTCCCGAATTGCTTAGGCGCGATTGATGGAAAGCACGTACGAATTAGAAAACCAAAAAACAGTGCGTCACCATTCTACAATTACAAACATTTCTTTTCAATTGTGTTGCTAGCAATTGTAGACGCGAATTACAAATTCATTTATATTGATGTAAGGGCTTTTGGTAAAGAATCTGACAGTACAATATTTGAAAATAGTCCTTTTAATATGAAGCTCCAAAATAATCAACTGAATATCCCAGGAAGTCAACCTCTCCTCGGAACTGACAATCCAAAAATGCCCTTCACATTTATCGGAGATGAGGCATTTTCTCTTTCACCCAAAATAATGCGACCTTATAGCGGTAAAGTTTTGTCCGAAAAAAAAGGATTTTCAACTACAGGCTGTCACATGCTCGAAAATATGTTGAAAGTGCATTTGGCATATTATCAAATAAATGGAAAATATTCCATAAACCAATCAATGCAAATTTAGATTTATGCATACTTCTAGTAAAAAGTTGTTGTGTTCTGCACAATTTCGTACGATCCAGAGATGGATTTAACATTCAAGAAACAATGAGTGTAGAAGGATTCATTGAAATCGAACAAGACACATCAGAACCTACTCCGAGAGCTACTAATCAGTAATCAATGCAAGAAACAATTTGGCAGATTATTTTGTTACAGATATCGGCCGTGTGCCTTGGCAAATAAATTATATGCAAACTAGATACTTACGTATTGTCTTTATATTTTCTATTGTATAATTAAATAATGTGTTCAAATATTTCTTAAAATTAAATAAATCAAATCGCCTACCGCAGCGAAAAAGGTCGTATCTCGATTTTTTTCATTTTTGAGTTACGACTATATTCACGTGTGTGAAGTTGGGTGACCAAAGCTAGGTGACTGTTTTTCAGACGAATAGTGATAAGAAACCTTGTATGTGTTGCTGCATTATGTTTAATTCCAGGCGCCAAACATTTATATTGCCATTTCTAAGTTACTTCACCGTTATAAAACACAAGATAGCGCAGCTATGTTGCTAATTTTTATAGCACAGTAAATCGCCAGGTGTTCCCCGTGGAGTCGCCAGTGGCTTTAAAGGAAGGCTGTTCATAGGCGGAGATTGGGGGGTGCTCCAAAAAAATCGAAAATATCGAAAGCCCCCCCAAAATTATCAAACATTTTTCATCTTATATATAAAAATGAATCGCAAAATGTGTTGGTAAGCGCATAACTCAACAACCCCTGGACCGATTTGGCTGAATTTTTTTTTTTAATTGAAGAGCTCATTGCGGAAAAGGTTCTTACGGACGAAAAATTTGAAAAAGTTATCAGGTTTGAGAAATATGACGATATGGTGATGAAATTACAGAGGTGCCATCTGTCCAGCAATAGTAAACTAAATTATTTTTGGTTGTCAATGGCAACCATTTAAATAAAATAAATTATTTATTTAAAATGTTATAGCAAGGTTGTTTTTAATAATGAAAGCAAATAGACGTACAAACTAAAATCGTTGTCATAGTAAAAAAGAAATTAAAAATCTAAATATATAAAAATGGAGACAAAAATGTATAAGACAATGTATAACTGTCACTGCAGTTCAGCAAGAAAATAAACTATATTAATGTCGCTATTGATTATGATTGAATATAATAGTTACAGATCTGTTGTTATACTTTGTTAAAACCATATCAACAAAAAAAAAAATTAGCGAAATAAGTCCATGTCCACAGTAAATTTCAAATTCACAGCAATAGACTAACATAACAAGTTATACTAAGTTTTATTGTTTTACCAACAGGCAACAATACAAAAACCACGAGATGGCACATTATTGTATTTTACCCACTGTAGTAAAAAAAAAAAAATGAAAAAACTTTGAAACTTAAGTGTTAGAAATTATAAACTTCTTATACACATCTCGCGGGGTCCGCAATCCACCACGTGTGGATTGCCTACATGATAATATACTGCTCTCATGATCATAAGAGAGTCTCACGGCAACAGTAAGCAGAATGACTATAATATTATGACTTGAGTAACTCACTGACTGATAAACGTAGAGCCTGAACAATGATAGATCGATGCTTACAATTTACACGGTACATTCGTAAAATCGTATCACAAATTTAGTGTGTAATAAGAAAGCATTTTACAAAATTCGCATATTTAAGTGGTGCTTTCACAAGATTTTTAAGAATCAAAACAGTCAATGAAAATGTCTAAGTTTTGAACACTGTTAAACCGAATAGTAAATAACAAATTAATCAAAATTCGAATCATATTATATACAATTTGCATTTTTAACGGGCAACGGAGTGCACGGGGTCAGCTAGTAAATTAATAATTTTTAAAGTGCATAATATTATATAGTTAGTAATTCATATTTAGTAGTTTTGTAATTTAGTAATTTAGTAGTTGATGCGTACTGAAGAGTGAAGGTATGATAGATAATAAAGTGGGGGGTGGGGGCGAAGCCCCCACGTCTTACTTTGCAAAGCAACATTTAAGCCCCCCTCAAATTTGATCAAATCTCCGCCTATGGGCCGATATGTTCAATTGATAATATATATATATAAGTAAACACTTTTGACCACCTACATATCCTACATATAAACCTACATATCCGGATAATTGTTTTCCGTAGGACGCGTAGTCGACGGTAGTCGTGCGTAGTTTTTAATTTTTTTCGTCGAGTTTCCGGGAGAGTCGAAGAACTTAACCTACATACGTGGAAAGCCAAGAAAATTTCCCATCAGACGTATATATTTAAAAAGGACTCATAGCTTGTTGGAAAAACGAAAACGGCGTCACAACACGCCAGGTGACTGTTTCCCGTAAGACGCGTATCGGGTAGTCGTGCGTAGTTTTTAATTTTTTCGTCGAGTTTCCGGGGAGAGTCGAAGAACTTAACCTACATACGTGGAAAGCCAAGAAAATTCCCATCAGACGTATATATTTATATAATTATGTTTTTGTTTTGTGATTTTTTGCCCTATTTTACTATTAATTCTTATTGGCGCTAACCTCAAACAATTTTTTTTATTTTTCTTACTACTTTTTGTTCTGTATCTTCTAGATGCTTAAGCAAGGCTGTATCTATAAAATATAAAAACATTATTACACAACAAATTGTGTCAATAAACACAGATGGTAGAACATGCAAATAACTTTTAAACTGTTACTTACACGCACTACAAATTTTTCAACAACCTTTCACATGTACTAATAAAGAATTTACTTCATCAGACAGGGTGAGAAGAAGAAGCTCTACTTTTATAACGAATTGAAACAGTATCTTAATTATATGCTTTATTAATATTAAGTGAGGGAGTTGAAATTAAGAAGGCGGATGTTTGAAAAACAAATATATCATCTATTTACCATAAAATGAGTTTTAAGACTTGTGTACAAACCGACCTCTATGCAAAATTATATGCAAAAACGGTTTACCGTGAAAACTGACAATTTCGCAATTTGGGAAATCACGTTTAGGTACCAGCTGTTTCCGGGAAAACCGCGAGAGATAGGACGAAAATCATAAGAGATTAAATTGATCCCTATAGGGTACTTCGTAAGTTCTATAATTTAGATTTTTCGAAAACGAGTTATTTAGGTTTTTTGAAAACATCGTACACGTCAAATGGCTTTTAAAAAATAAAAGTTTTAAATAATGACTTTTTGGAAAAATGAAAAACTGATCCTAGTGTAGAATCCCTCGGAGAACAAATCGACCTCTATGCAAAATGTTCGTTCGGCCATCGGTTTACCTGGAAAAGCGTCATAGATAGGACAAAAATCATAAGAGGTAAAATTGATCACCGTAGGGTACTTTGTAAGTTTTAAATTTAGATTTTACGAAAACGTGTTGTTTAAGTGGCATATAAACAAAAAGTTCAAAATAATTATTACTTAAAACATTAAACAGACGTATATACCATAAGGAAACGTATGGTTATACGAAAAATAACTTTATGTGTTATTCAACTTTTTGCTTCTCAGATTACGGGTGAAATAATGGTCGTAGGTACTTCGACCATAGACCCTTTTTGAATTGTCGTACGCTAAAATACCAGAATCTCGAGTTTCATAGTGATCGATCGAAAATTCAAAATCCAAAAAACACGTTACTACGTTATTTTCTAAGTACAAAAAACATACGAAAAATCATAACTCCCGAACCACAAGTCGCATAACGTCGATCTCGGAACCCATCGATTCGGCGCAAAGTCCTTTATAATATTCAATTACAAAAACGGTTTGTTGCGCCCAAATCTTAGTGCCCATTCCAAAAAAACCGAAAAAAATGTAAATTTTGAACTTTTGAAGCCCCAAATTACAGGGAAAAACGGCTTCTACGGTCTCGACACAAGACGCCACATTTGATCACCGACCTTCAAACTACCCAGTTCCCGAGTTCAGAAACATTGTACTAAAATTAACATTTTCAAAAATACACCTAGGGGGGTGTTCAAAGACCCTCGACTTCGGGAATGCGTCTTAGAAGAGCCTAAACCAAAACGTTTGGTGAAGCAATGGTCCCCCTAAGTTGAAACCTGTCCGAAAAATACTAGATTGTCTAGATTAGGTACCTACCTATTTGTGTATTTATATTATATTAAAATACAGTATTTGTAATTAAGGTGATTTGTTTTGAATGAAGGAAAACGATTTTTGTTATCCGACAACTTAGATTTACTTTTAAACTTTCAAACGATAAGTAAATAAGAATGTTCGCTGTGATGAAGGACTTAGTATTTTAACAGAAGCAAGCTGCAAATGGTATTGTGACAAAAATTTGAACCTCTGTACTTGACTATTTTATAGTTTTATGCAGTTATGTGTTATTTTTTTATGCATTCATAATAACTTAATTTATGACAAGTCTCAAAACCTTTAACGCTGAACAATAGGTATAGTAATTACAAAATAACAAGGGTAAATATTATGTTTTCTATTCAGAATTATTGTGGTCGTCCATTTGCGGACGATATTAATCACACATAAGAGACGAGAAATTGTGAACCCAAAACTTTATCGGTAGAGAAATTTATGAGGATTCCATTTAAGTGGTCAGTGTAACAAATCTTCCAGTAGTTAATATATAGCTTTCAAAAAGCATAAAAAAACCAAAAAACAATACAAAATTTGCTTTATCAATTATTATAGATTATAGATTAGTATAACCATGGTTGTATATAGTTATAGAAGGTTACCATTTCAAATCTTAACCAATATATGAGGTTATTAATTTATTTTTTATTGTTTTTAATTTCATGAAAAGAAAAAATGATTATTAATATTTATTATCAATTTTGATATTTTTGATTTAATTTTTAAGTATTTAAAGTATTTTACATTTTTTGTTTTGTTTAATTGAATAATAATTTCACTACAGTGTACAGTATACAAATTTCAAATCTAAACAGTTCTCCTTAGATGTGGTTTTTGTAAGTCGTTCATAGTTATTGGCTATTGGTTATCATTTGTGTATTCTGTAGATTTTATACTATTGAAGTATACCTACTCTATAAGCACACCACTATAACACAAGGATTTTTGCTATATTATATTGGAACAAACTTTGTGTGGAGAATATGAATAATATTGATTATAGTATAGTAAATACAAATAATTATATATTACATACGTTATTATATCATATCAATTTTAATATTTATCCATTATTTAATAATGAATAAAAATATGTATATATTTATTATAAATATAAATATATATTATTTAATAAATATAAATAATATAAAATTGATATGATATACTAAAAACTACAGCAATAAAGACAATTTATTTTACATCATGCTAAATATTAAATTAACTAAATGTTGAACCCAAAGCAAAACAATCAAACATAATTAATAGACTAGAGTGATATGTCACAGATTTGCCAGGACACAACTGATTTTCAACCCATTGTCTTGAGGAAGTGTCTTAATGAATGTCCCGGATAACAAATTTTGGTTGTTGGTATATGGTTAAAAATTATTGTCTATTTATAAAAATATCAATTCATAATTATATAAAATATTTTTAAATTATTATTAATATTATTATTATTTCATGTATAAATGATTATTCATTTATAACAAAAATCTAGTTTTAAAATAATTGTGGTGTAATTAAAAAAATATATTATTAATTATTTTGTTAAGATAAGACACAAGCAAAAAACAAGACAATAAGAAATCAGTAACCATAGCACAAGCATTACACATAAAATCAAGTAACTAATAATTAATACTAAATAATTATATATTTGTATTTCAAGGCGGTTTATTTAAAATACTATATTTTATGAATTACTAATCCTCAATCTGTCATGTAGACTCTCTGAGTTTAAAAACGCTGTGGGAGAACCTTAAGAGGAAGGATGAGGTGGCAATTGCTGCGCAAACGGATAACCTATATGACACAGGTACATACACTATGAACATATCGATGTAAACAAATGTGTCGTTTTTACAGGAGGAGGTAAACCAAAACAATTATAGCTGATCCTATAGTCAAAACAGTTCGACCATATGTTGAACCATTCTGTAACATGTATGATGACAACGCAAATTCTAAATTCTAAATCAAATAATCATAGGCAAGTTAATTTACTTATGAATACTATTATTATTTTAATAGCAGTTACAATGTTTATTAATATTTATATGTTAAACCTATAACTGATGACTTCTAAAATAAAATAAGCTAAAAAATTGCTTGGGCCTGAACACATAGAAAATCAAGTTTGTAGTCTAGTACTTGGTCTTAGTTATTCTCCATAGGTTATCTTTTTCATATGAACATATAGGTATTTTGTTCTTTTTTAATAACTAATTCTCTTACATATTAATAAATTATAAATTAAATAATTAAAACACTAAATGCCGTCCCACTTTAAAATATCAGACTGCGGACTGTCAGTTATGCATAAACAAATTAAATGCATGACTGGTGTGGTTACAAATTGTGTTTTAAAGCTATATCTGTTGACTGTGATCAAAAGACATACAAATTACTGTTTAGGTTTGACTCACCTTATATTAAAAGTACCTGAAATAAAATTAGTTTGATATCTAGTTTAAGAAACTTTTGGTGCTAATTTCGTCAAATGATTAGTTTTTTTTCCACATTAAATCTTAGAACCAATTTAAAATGTTGTAATAACAAATTGAGTTTTTGACAAAACCATGTTTTTTTTTCTTAACGCGTATAATATTACTTATTACGCTATCTGTTATAGCCTTTTCTAGTGCAGTCAAATCTCGATAACTGAATACTGAAATTTTTGTTTACCCTTTGAAGTCTATATAATATTATTTATATTATATTCTGTGTATAATAATTGTGTCGTATAATACTCAAAAAATACATTTTTATTTCCTTTGAGATTCGAGTGATTAAGACAATACTGTACCAGAAATTTGTCATTATCATTATTTATCTTATTATGATTTAGCTAATGTTCTTAACAAGGTAATTTTCTTAATAGTCAAGCTAATCAAAATTAGTAATTTAGTTATAATATTCATATGCAATTTGTAACGTGCTATTACTCTATAGTCTATATGTTGTATATAATTTTTCAATCCATTTTATCTATTTTTTTTGTTTTATGTTACATCATTTTTGACACAATAAACAAAAGAAATCATTAATTGCATAATCAACAATTCTGTTTTCTTTAGGAATGCAATTAATGGCTATCCAGCGACAACACAGAGAACATGATACCCATTCTACATATTCATCATCCGGTTGACAACGATGCTTTCTGAGTGCCAGTTACAGTATAAACATATATTTGTCATATCTTCAGAATTCTCTAAGAGATAAGTTTTTAAATATTCTCTGTGAAGGTTAGGATCAAACTCTAAACTGAACTTAGAACTGTCCATAATTTTAAATGCATAATATATAATATAAACTCCACAATTAAATGCATCTTCTTGTTTTGGAACGTTTTCAACAGGGCATGGAATAGGTGTTAATAAAGGACATTGTTGTGTATCATCACCGTAGATAACATCTGATTTCAATATTTCAAATACCCTATTGAAACGACCTTTAGATATTCGACCATCTGTGTCATATGGATTAATCGGGTCCATGATATAACACTGTCTGACTTTGAAATTTATAAAGACTATAATCCAGTGAGAATTTTTAACTAACCATGGCAGAATAACCATACTATCCTTAGTGAAAGTAATTTTGTTATACTCTTCTCCAATTTCTTTTTTTTCCATCAGCCATGTCACATCATTGCATGATAAAATATGAGTGTTTTTTAAATCCAGCTTAAAAGCATACGACAACAAACAATATCAATAACAAAGTTACACAACCAATTTTTCCAGATAATGAATCAAAATCTGAGATGTGCAGATCGGTCATGATGTTACAATTTTTATCACTAGATAATAAATAACTATATTTTTAACTAGATAGTCTTTATTTTTTGGCATCTTTATTCGTTTATAGTATGTCAAATCTTTAGGGAGCATATTTTGGTGAAAATCTTTAGATTGCACTGGTAGTTGAAACGGAGTTTTATAACTGCCAGGTGTCGAAATCGATTTCATTAAACAATTATCGTCGAATGGCTTACTTAAATCATGTACAACCACGTCGTTGTTAAAAGGCTCATCAACAGTGAACCTAGTCTCATTGTCACATTTGATGACCACAATGCTTTCAATACCATCGACCACTTTGGGTGAAAGATTATTTTCATCAGCTACAGAGATCGAAGACCTTGGGATTTTTAACGACAAGGCTGTGAAAGGACGGTACTTAGTGGGTGGGTGGAGATGTTTGTGTTGTTTCTCTTTTTTCCCAACTTTCTATTGCGTCCAAATGGTTATGGCTAGAAATTTCTGAGATTTTCTTTTCCTATTCACTTTGGTATTTATCTGCCTAGATTCATTGTCAAAATCTAATGCACGCGTACAAGTTTTTTTTCTAATATTATACTTTATTTGTTTGTGTGCATTCATCACACGCTCTCTCATAAGTCTTAAAAACCGACCGCACTTCCACCTTCGGTCACCATCAAGTATGTCAACTTTTACAGTTTTAAACCAAGATTCAACGGTAGCATTACTCTGGCGGATTTCAATGCCATTGTTGAGTTTATTATTCATAATAGGTGTCCACAGTGCTAAGAAAGGTACACACTTGACTATAAACTCGTGTAAATATGATTCATCGTAATATTCATTGCTTATATTTTCATTATTTACAGAACAATGGGGCAAGACGCTAGATTTTACATGTTCTTTGATAGACTGAAATCTACAGTACATCATAGACTTATTTGTGTCGGATTCGCATAGAAATTTATTTATTTCATCTGAATAATCTTTGCCTTCGTTGTTTGATTCATTCAACAGTTGGTGGTTAACATTACACTTGTCTCTCATTGTATTAATAGCATTTTTAGTTTCTCCTGTACTACATGGAGACAACAATATTAATGAAAATATTTTAAACCAATTTTCAATATCCTCCAAACTCTTTGCATTAAACAGTAAACATATCCAATCGATAACATTATTTCTTTCTCATCTTTTCTACAGTCTTATTGTGATTTGTCTCAGATTGAAAGTATGTATATACATGGTTTACTATGATTTTTGTGTAATGATTTACACAGATGTTAATGATAGTAACATTAGACCCATCAACATTTTCAACCAATACTCTGTAACACCAGTTAAGATAATCAAATATGGAATTAAAACCATTCCATCCTATACACAATGCATTCATTTGTGCATAACTGAAATCTGTCACTATGTTTGTGAATACAGGCCAAGGCAGTTTGTGTTTCAAAACAAATGCTTTGAAAGCGTTCAACCATTGTGAAATTGCAACTATATCGTGTGCTGAACTAATCATCTCTACAACGGGACACGTTACACTCGAATTCCTAGGTAAAGGTACATTTACCACTAGAACATAGTAAAGTACTCTTTTGGTGTTCTTGTCAATTTTCCTGACCAATGTACCAGTTGCATCCAAATAACCAGTTACTGATTTTTGATTTTTAATTAGTTTTTTTAGTATGTCAAACTGTTGTTTACTATAGCAGTGTACAGACGGTATACCTACATGCTGTACAAAGTTGCTTTCTTTATCGTTACACATCAATAGAATATCATGAAAATCATCTTTATCATAATCATCAGCAGTCAAGGCCTCTGATCTGATTTTTCTAATGACATCATCTGATTTAATACCTTGCAAATTGCCACAACTCAATTGAGTGGGTGATGCCAAGTCAACAGTGTCTGACCTGAAGGAAAACGCTTTAGTCTTTTTTAGCACTTCTTTGTTCAAATCTCGCTGAAACCCTTTTACGTGATTTGTGAGACCATCATCATCTGGATTGTGATGATAATTCAAACCAGAACTATAGACATTTGCTACGAACGTTCCATTTGCAAGCTGGACTTTAATCCTAAAAGTCTTACACCCCTCATGGCTACAATACATGTACACATTGCAATGACTTTTAAAATATCTGACCATTTTCGCATTAATAACACATGTATTGTTCACAGTTCTAATGCGCTTTCTGAACATAATAGGATATTTTGTTTTGTCCAAACGGGTTTGACTTTTGAAGTTTGTATAGTTCATAAGGGACCATTCTTCAAATGAAAATTTGAAAGATCCTTCAAAAAACACAAAATCATGGTTTTCATACTGTTTAGGAAATTGATTTTTTGTTTTTAGAGGTAGAACAATGCCAGACTTTACAGGTGTTTTCTTATAATAAGCATTCCTGAGGGGGCTTGGTACATGTTTTCCGTTTGTTATTTTACTTGGGGTAACAAACACAGATTCATCATTCATGTTTTCTGGTAAAATTGGAGTACTACTAGGTATTAATGGATCTCTCTTAGTTTGAATGAAATCAATTTCTGCCGATGAATTTGTATATTCAAATGATATATCATTGTCATTATGCAAAAGTTCAGACTCTGTGTGCACAGTATAAGAAGTACAATTTTTAAAAATATCAGCATCATATCAGAGTTTTCATTAAAACAAAAAACTATTTGTATCAATTATATTGTCTGTGTTATCCATTTGTAAACACGATGACAGATTGAAATACTTTTTACATTGTTTGTACACTTTATATCTGTTAACTTTATTTATTGTAACTTTAATGTGTCTACATATGTTGGATAGAGTTGTGTAATTATAATTTACAAAATCGTTAGCCGTGTAATTACAATACTCAATACATTTTATTATTATTAAATTCTGATTTATTAGCTATAACATCACAGTTCATAGTTTCAATACACTTTCGAAGAGATGATTTTTTCTTTTAATAGCATTCACTATAGATTTTTTCAAATTGTGATCATTACCTTTCTTAAAAATGGTCATGCAAATATTACTTACACAACTATCTGAAACCGAGACATTCTCAAAATTTAATTCTGGATATTCGGTGTTATATAATGAGCTACCTCTTTCAATTTATCTTTTAAACTCATTTTTAACCTTATAAATTATTACTTACAGTGTCTGAAACAGTAATTCTTAGACACTTTTGATTGTCTGAAACAGTAATTCTTAGACACTTTTAATTGTCTGAAACAGTAATTCGTCGACAGTTTGAACGTCTGAAACAGTAATTCGTCGACACTTAAAGCTGTCCAGAAAGTCTAGTCACTCCGTCGACAGTACAACAAACTACACAACTAAACTAAAAAATTAAAATTAACGAATAAAAAAAATCAAAATTAAATGAAATAAAAACAATGTTAAAAATAAAACACAATAAAAATTAACAATATTATATATTATTTATAACAATTAAATGTTTATAATGAACACTGTATAATAACAAAATTGAAAACACGAGGAATAATTCGAATAGTAAATATTTCTAACAATTAAATGTTTAGAATTAACACTTGAAGAATACCGCAGAAACACCGAAGTGAATTCGCAAGGAAAAAACTGCGGAAAACCAAATTGAAAGCGCGAGGAAAAAATCGGAGAAATACAGAATAGAAAACTTGAATAAAAACCTGGATCACTTGCGCCTGAAAATACATACATTTTAATTAATGTAATTAACAATAAATATTACTGCATACAATAATATTTTACACTTTAAGAAATCATCATTAAACTTGTGACAATGCGACACTGACACACATGTACAAATACAACACAATATTATAAAAATACAAACATATTAAAGACACCATTATTTTAAATTGAAAAAAAGTATGAATCGTTAACAAATTATTATTACTAGGAAAACAAACACTAATTTTAATAAAAATCTTCATATTGTACAAATATTGTAATACATGTGCTGACGATTGTCACTTTTTCAAATATTGCATATTTAAACAAAAAATATTAGACAGGTATGATTTTAATAATTAAAATAAGGATTTAAGCCTAAAAAGGATCCAATAACACTGAGTGATGATAATTAAATATTGCTATCTTGTGTATAATAGTGAATGTAGACAGTAGACTGCATGCCACCTGAAAACAGATGAGAAAAATAAATATATTGAGAAATATATTCTAAGAGAACAGATTATATTTACTTGTTTCTAGACCCTTCATAAATGGAAATCTTGTCATTCAACTTATTTTGCAACAGCTTGTGGATTGAAATACTCAAAACATAAACACTCCTTCAATGATTAGAACTGTGACTAGATATTATGATTCATACCTATCAAATAATAAACTTTATATAAATATTTTTGTCATTACTTCTGGTACTCGGCAGTACCAATTTTTTTTACAATAACAAAGGTATTTCAAATATAAACAAATACGTCTGGATATGACGACATACACTTAAGCATTAATTATATTATATTATATAAAAATTTATCAGCACCTACAATAATGTTTATATGTATAAAATATTAATTTTATTATTTCTATAGCTATTTATTGACAGAGAAATACATAAGTACTTTTATATGAGATGTTAATATTGAAGCCAATTAAAATCCAGAATCAATCTTAATAATTAAATGCATTAACTATTTAATAGTGTAGGTATTGATTTTAAAAATAATTTATTATAATATTTTTAATTGTTTGAGTGTATCTAATATAATTAGTAATTAATATTGAAAAATATAAATCAAATACAATATTACCTTAAAACATAAAGAAACAGTTTCTGTTATTTTTAAACCTGTTAAAATCATTAAGATTATTTTTTTAAGTTTATAGAATATAACTTGAATATGTAATACATTAGTTTTCTAAGCTCAAAATGTCCATCCATCTTCTTAATGTGCCTACAATATATCTAATAACTACATAGATCTCTATAAAATATTGAGGGAGGCTCAAATAATTGGTATCAAACAGATAATGTAGTTGTGGATATTTTTCGTTTGCATTAACAATCATTATGTGGATAGTTAAACGAAATATTACAATGCACTTAAATAAAATACAACTAGATAATTAAATAACTAAGAAAATACTTACATTTCCAAATAATGGTTATACCACAGTATCTTTAAACTTTTAAACAACATGGCAACGTATATTTGTTAGAACTTAGTACGTGTATTATATTATGGACTATGGAGAGATTAATAAGTTATAACCTAACTTTCTAGTTTCTATTATTATTGGTTTGTTACAAATCATAATGGTATGATGACAATATGTTCGGTATAATTATCGTGGTAATATTTATTATAATATACTTTTAAAACAGATAATTATTACATGACATAGTGCGACATCTTGTGTTTTATAACGGTGAAGTAACTTAGAAATGGCAATATAAATGTTTGGCGCCTGGAATTAAACATAATGCAGCAACACATACAAGGTTTCTTATCACTATTCGTCTGAAAAACAGTCACCTAGCTTTGGTCACCCTACGTGTAATAACACGTCTATATTCGCATGAGAAATAATTTTCTCTATTGTCCACGAAAACGGTCGTATCTCTAACTATCCAAATAGGTTAGATATTATTGTTTTTAAAATTGGTTGATATTTTTGATATTTGTATTCCCGCGCGAAAATAATCGTTATTTTGATACAACGTTTTGATAATAAATATTTCCTTCGAAAACAAACGTATGTACAGATACGACGCTTTGAAACAAGTATTAAAAATGTAATTAATTAAATGAGTTGAATTAAAAATAATTTTATATTGATGATAGCGGTAGTGAACAGTACAATAGTGATAAAGACACTAAATACATAATACCATTGATTATAAATACTATAGATCGCTCACTGCAATACAAAATACGCTGCGCGGAAATTATTCCCGATAGAGTGCGATAAGATATTTTGTCTACAATAAAATTAAATAATTAAATATTATTTATAACCGCCCGTCGCATTGTTATCGTCGTCGATCGCCGTCGGCCGTAATCCTATTAATTCTTTATTTATAAATACTAACTATTTATATTTATATATTATGAAAACGTTTTATATTTTCATTTCTTTGATTGGAATCACGGCTGTAGATAGTATGGTTGCGCATCAAGCCATGATAAAGTGGCAACAAAAAGTTCTTATCAAATTTATGAAAAAGTCACGTATTAGCGCCATCTAGTTTACTAATATATTTTATATTTATAGTTTACAAAATGCTTTAAACCTGTTACACATTATTATCAAATATAAACAGTAAACAAATTGTAACTACTAAGTACTAACTAGTAACTTGTAAGTATTTAAGAATTCAATTTTGAGCTCATGTTACATATTTACATTCATTTAGTCCAATTTCAGTTGTTGTTATTTATTTTCCGTTGATATTTATAATTAAGTTTAAATCTGGTTAAATATTATATATTTGAATACCAAATAATAATTATTATAAATTTTAGTATGTTTATTATTGTGAATTAATTACCTTTAGTTATAATCAATTGCTTTTCAACATATCTGTTATAATTAGTTTGAAAACTACTCAATGTGTGAAAAGCACTATGATTTTCAGTACCAATTTACCAATTATTCGGTAAACTTAAAGTGTTTGTAATGTTTGTATTGTTTAAAATGGTATTGAATACATCTAATTGGTTTTCTACATCAATCTGTATCTACATAATAATAAAGTGTATTGTGTATATTAATTACTTATACTAATAAAATCATTATATGTTTAGAACCTTTCGTCTTTTAGAAGTTGAGAACTCTTCTTCATTCAACTGTTTTGAAACATCTATAAAATCTGGTACTGCTGTATCATTCAGATTTTCAAACTACATAAATGATTATTTTAAAAAAAATGTCTACTATGTTATATACAAAAATCTGATATTTTGGTATGTAATTACAAACATTACCTTGACATTTAAACCTAATGGAGATACATGTTTATTTAAATGTATTGGAACTGCTCCTTTTTTTAATTTAAATGTCTTCAAACAAATCTAGGAATTATATCATATTAAACAATTGTAACAAACTGGTAAATTTTTACTTTTATTTTATTTTATACATCACTAAATATAAAATATTCACAGTATAGTATAGATATCTGTGAATATTCAATATTATATATATTTTGCAACTCTGTAGTTCTAGTTGACATCCGCAGGGAGCGCCACCAGATCATCACTTTTTCATATTTGAGATAAAAACTCTTATATTCCACTATCTAACATTGCGTGGTATAGGCCGATGTGCAACCCCACCTCGGTTGCACAGAGGTGGGGTCATTTCTTCCAAATTCATATTTAGTGATAACAGAATTTTTTATTCATTGTGGCCAACTTAGATAAATAAAAATCCCACTAATCCTATTTCAATAGTGATACCAACAACAAAAATATTTAATTTAATATTATTTGCATTATAATCATAATATATTTGATTTTGGATTTTTTTATGGGGAGGGCTAAACACTTTTAACTTTAGTTATTGAACATCAAAATTATTAACACTTTTAATAATACTATTTTAATTCAAATATTCTATTATAAAACTAATAACAAGAAATATATTAGTCAAATTTGTAAGACAATTCCATATTTAAATTTACATATTTCAAAACAATATAAAAAATACAGCGAAGTGAGTACCGTTCTACAAAATAATATGCAAATATTCATGATTTTTACGAATTTTTTTCAATATTTGAATTTCAAAGTTCAAACCCTAATAATAAAAATTGTGCCTATGTATATTTTCAAGTGTCTACGACTTATATTTTTTTTATATAATACTTTAATTTTAAATTCAAACGCCAAAATTACTCCTATAATGACACTTAGAGTTTTCTCTGTAGCTATTTTAAGGAAATCTTATGGAAAACATAGTGTTGAACATTTTAACCTTAGATATAAGTACGAAAAATACAATGAATTTTCAACTACAAAAGTACTTTTATTTTTATTTTTATTTTTTTTTTTAACTACAATATAAACAAGTAATAACTTATAAGAAACCTTGTATTGAATTTTTGAGCAACCAAAAATATATAATAGTTTAATATGTATGGTTTAACACCAATTAAGATTACGCTGTCCCAATTACTATTGAGTATGTTCAACATAAAGTTGTATACCTGTTCATATTTTTTACCTCCAATTAGTAGGACACAATGTGACTTTTTTTTCTCTATAATGTTCTAATCATATATGTATTGTGATGGAATTTTTTGGATCTACTATTATTATATGTATAGATTCAACACCAATTAAGATTATACTACCCCAATTACTATTGAGTATGTTCAACATAAAGTTGTATACCAGTTCATAATTTTTACCCCAATTAGTAAAACACAATGTGGGACTTTTTTCCCTATAAATGTTCTAATCATATATGTATTGTGATGGGAATTTTTAGGACCTACTATTATTATATGTATAGATTTAACACCAATAAAGATTACACTACCCCAATTACTATTGAGTATGTTCAATGTTCATCACAAAGTTGTATACCAGTGACCAGTCCATACTTTCCATATTTTTTCATACCCAGTACCTTTTTATAATTTTATTATTAATTTTTTTTTGAAAAAAAAATGGAAAGTTGCAACGAAGATGTGTTGAATGACCACACATATGCAAATATTGGTCAAATTGCAGTAGACAACACTTAGTCGATCATAATTATTATAACCAAGTAAATGAATTACACTTTTTATTTCCAATACTAAAAATGTAATTTAATTAATTAGTATTTTTATATAATATATTATAACAGATCAATGTTTTTACAATACAGTAAATAATTATTTGTATGTTTGTATAGAATGAGTGCCTTTATTGTTTTTATATATATTATTTTTAATTTTTTAGTCGAAGTTAGTTCTGATTCTGAGTTGGATGACTGTAAGTATCAAATAAATTGTACTTACCACAATATACTTTAAATAAATATAATATATTTTAGCAATTGAAGAAAATGATGAAAATGACGATAATGAAGAATCAATAATTGATTACGAGGCCGGTAATTTGTATTTTCTTTTTTTTAGAAATCATTATTATTTATTTAGTCACTGAGATATAGTTTTAATTAATTTTTTTATTTTAGAAAACTTACAACGTAATCGAACGTATAGGATTATACCAGGCGTTCACAACAAATCAAGTGTATACATAGACAATTTATATTATAAATATTATAAAAAAAGTGTCGTAAAAATAAAATGTTAGTATATTAAACTGTTACTTAATATTTTTTATGTTTTAATAGTAAAAAAAAAATAAAAACTACTAATAAAAAAACAACTTTCATTATGTTCATAAGGTACTTGATTTGTGAAAAGCAAGGAACAAAAAAGTGGAGCAATATTGTTCAGCTACAGCTATTATTAATATAGAAACTGAAGGAATTATTTAGACCTTCAGCCTGGAGGACACACCATGAAGCAGTTCAATTAGACATGATATGCCATTCTTGAGACAAGCAGTAGGAAAGAGATCAACCGCAATAGGCGCCATGTCTCTGCCAATTAGACGAATCTACAATGAAGAAATCATTAGGTAAATAAACTTATAGAATAGTCACTATTAGAAGATAATTACCTTATACTGTACCATTATAATGTCCTCTTCATAATTTTTAGTCATCTTCGAGGAAGTTGGTCCTATACTTTCCAACAAGCACAGTTGAGATGCAAAGAATGCGGAACCGTCGAAGACCAACAATTCCCGAAACAATTCAGGAATTGGTCAATTTTTTAAATATGCCAGAGCACGCAGAATATTCTACAATAATTCAAGAACCACCATCAACATTTTTTCAATAGGCATTAATATTAGAAGGAGTATTTGTAGGAGTCATTTTTGACAATACTGAATTCATACGTCGATTCAGCAATGAACTCCTAACCGTCAAGTCTGTAGGATGTGATGTACATGATACTATGTACAGCCGTGATTGGAATCAATAGATTCGAGCCCACGTTACGAGTGCACGATTATAGTCGTATTAATATTTTCTATTATTTTATTATTAAAATGTCCGGTGATAAATGTGCTTTTTATAATTGCAAAATGAATAGAAGAAATTCTAAAAATCTAATTTTTCATGCAATTCCAAAAGATACTGAACTTGCAAAAAAATGGATTTTAAACTCGGGTAGGAATAAAATATGAATTAATATAACATTTTGTAATAATTCTTCATATAGTTTTGTTTTTCAATATTTTATTTTATATTATTAAGGAAATATTAAGTTAGATGCATCTATGTACCTATATGAACCCTAATGCCTCAAATAGTAGACTTATACAAGACGCTGTGCCTACAAAGTATTCAATTGGTAATTACTTTAAATAAATTACTCAGCTATAATATATATAACATAGTACCAGGTGACCAGTAGTTATTTTAGATTATGAATGAAGTGATGAATGTATTGATTCAAATTTGAACTCAATTTTTTTAAGAAATATGTCTAAATCGTGAAAAAGTAGGTACAAGTTTGGCTTACATTAATTATAAAAAAACTTGAACTTTGGCCAATTAAAATTTTTTTATCTAGGTTAAAATTTTTACGAAATTCAAAATTCACTCATAAAGCAACTCATTTACTATCAAATAATTTTAGATTTTTGTTATAGTTAAAAATTATTAGTAGTAGAAACTTGAAACATACACCAGTTGTTTAAATTAGTATTTTCTGTACATGATTTAATTTTAGGTAGGTGATATTTATAAAACTTAATAATAACTCTAATAATGCGTCAATAACTAAGACTTCGACTAAACGAATTTCACCTGTTTGTAAACTAACAGAATTCATCGTGGAAAATATAAATGAAAATGAAGGTAGCATTAATTGTAACGAGAATTAATTATATCATATATAACATATAATATTTTTTTACAATCTAGACAGGCAATCTTATTTTTAATTTCCTTTTTTTTATCAAGCCTTCGTCTTGCAACGTGCTCTGATACTTATATATAAATTACTATATACCATAGTTAATGATAACCGCTGATGATAATCCCTAACATTGGGGGTATAACAAACATTTCTATAAATACGATGAGGCTACAACTAATGTAAGCAGATGCTACTTAAAGTGAGTAGATGACCAAGTACAGATTTCCTAAAATATAAACTTAAATAATAAAAGTAATATAAGTCATAAACTTTAATGGTCATCAACGGCGGAGCGACGTGAGAACGCTGGCACTGTAATTACATCAAAAGCAGATCATCGCACGTACGCCTGTCACCCGGTAGAATATATAGATATACAATTACCACCCGGTAGAATATTATAGTCATATAATTGACGCACGCTATCGCCGGATGACGCAAAGCGTGGGCAGAAGCGGATGCAGGTGCAGATGACCAACAGGAGCCTGAGGGTACCGCGGGAGTCCCTAGACGATATAAAAGGGGGTCCAGATTAGGCACATTTCAGACGTGATCCACCAGAGTTAGAACGAGCACCTTCGCGTCACCCAGATCAATAGTTTTGTCATTTGGACTTAGAATATTTTTCACAAGTTTAATTTATTTAATTATTTGGACTTAGAATAATTTTCAATAAAAAACACTGAGAATTATTTCAAGAGTCTTCATTTTTTTACACAACCTATCCGATACTACATCATTCTACTGCTTGTACGTGGCACGTTCAGTCTTCATCGGAATCAGATTCTATATTTATATTAATTTCTTTTTCGTTAGCGTCTTGGTTATTAATATTATTGATATGCTTAATCTTGACCATTTTCCAAAAAAATAAAAAAGTTCATCAGCCAAAGTTCCAACCGCGCGATGTCAGACATCATTTTTTTCAAATATCGACCAGGTATATTAAATGTTTGGAAATTTGAAGATGATCATAATTTTTAATATCTTTAAATTCTGATGTTCTAAAATCGACATTGATTTGAACAGTTTTCCATGTTCTGAAATCGTTGTTCAAGACTATTGACTGTTTGGTTGTGTATAACATTATACACATTTACACAGTATCTAAATTTTGAATTTTGTATTGGGTCGTCAGAAATTTTTTCTCCAGCCATTGTTTTCTTTTTAGAAATCTTTGATTGTAAAATGTTCATAGGTATGCAGTAGTCTAATTCACGACTTGAAAATTGTTCATTAGCACAACAAACAAATTGATCTGATGCACATATAACTTGTTCAAAGTTTCTCGACTGATTTTCAAGAGTATTGATTATGTGTTTCACCATTTTATATGCTTTGAGAATATTAATACCTTTTGTTTGTAGATATAATGATAATACAGTTGTAGATGCAATCATTTGTAGATAAATTTGACTCATCACTATGGTTTCATATTTTAAGAGAGTATCTATGTATGTTTTAGCTTTAAATCTTACATCCGGAACAAATGTATCCGTAATATAAATTTTATGTTAAGTCTGAATAATATCCACAAATAGAAAATCTTTAGGATTATTATATGAACCAAATATTTTACTAACACACCGATCTTTAGCCCACCATCTTGTTTCGCCAATTACTGATATAAATTTAAACTTACTCGTTGTCTCCCACTTATTCATTCGTAAGTAAGATTTACGAACAAAAACAGCTATTGCATTCAATAAACCAAAAAACGATACACTTTCTATGCATTTTTTCGGCGTATCAGACATTAAGAGTTTTGGAAAAATCATCATCTAACGCCTGGCTATTAGTCAAATTTGATTTAAAACAACAAGTATCTACCAAGGTCACAGGATTTAAGCCTAATTTATCAACATGTTCTTCTTCTTCTTCTTCATCGTGTTTATATTTTTCAATCTCATCATGACATGTCACCAAGTTAAAGTTTACCGTCTATAATACAAATATATTTTTTAACCATTGACTACTCACAACCAAAATAACTATTTGAATTATTAAAGTATGCACTATTTTCTATTGACAATGACATGTATTTACGTTTAATATTCAATTAAAAAACCATTTAACTAATCAAGCATAGCAACAATCAACTAGATACTTAAATATGTTACAGTATTACCTTTCCTTAATGTTTGTCACTAACTTCAAAATTATAGCTAATTCAAGAAGTTATATTATAAAATGTTATATAAATATTAATAAACATACAAAATAAATTATGAAAATCAGTGTACAACATTTTGATATATTATAATTATTACCTATACTACTGTATATTGCTTTGATATTTATATATATTCAATATTTAATAATATAAAATTCAATATATATAAATACTTATGTGATGTTACAACTATACAATTATGTTAAGATTCATTAAATTGGTAGAACTTGTCAATTTATAAAATAATTTTAATAAACACAGGCAAATGCAATTAACACAAAAGTAACATATAAAAAACATACAATAGTAATGTACTACCAATTTAACAACATTAAATAGTTACCTAGTTTATTTTATTATAATTATTAAATTTATTTATACAATTCTTTTATTATATTATTATAATAAATTATAATAGAAATTATAAACTCTTCAAAAAGAAAATCTGACACTTGAGACTGCCGAAACAGAGCTTTGGGCAAGCAAATGGCTCAAAAAGAAAAACACAACAAATTATTATATTTATGCATAAGTATAGTCATAAAACATAATTATTATGTAAAATGGAGGGAAAATAGTACATACTTTTATGTAAAAATTGGAATAGTAAAAAATATTAATAATACTTAACTGATTTGTGTATAATGCATAGAGTATAATATGGTATAATGTGTTGTCCATAGAAATATTAAATACTACACTTTGTTTATATTGACGAACAAATCGTTTAGCTTCATATATTTGGTCGGTATATATGTATAAACTTATAAAGAACATGTTTTTAATAGTTAGAACTTTAAGAAAAAAATACATATGCACTTAAAATCAATTTTTTTCAAACATGTTTTTCGACCCATGTATTTCTTATGGAATGAACCGTGATAACAGTTTGTTTTGAACCGTCGGTCTTATCAATAGACAATGTGACGTCACTACCATGGTTGAAATATACAAGGTTATTGCATATCGACAAAAATTGTTATCATCAGATACAAAATGGCTGCGTAAAGGGATATCACAAATTACAATTATATCAATTTTTCTTATCATAAAAATTGGAAAATACCGCGCATATATACTCGATTATGATTGGCTCCCTTTACGCTGCCATTATTGTTATTATCATCAAATATTTGGTAGAGAAGGGGTATATATGCAATAACCTTGTATATTTCAACCATGGTCACTACTATTTGTGCCAAGGGGTGGCCATGAACATTAGATAATGCAGCGACAACGGTGTTCCTTCAGTGTGACCACTTTTACGAATAAAAACTACCGTACCCATGTCACATTAAAATAAATACACATAATATTGTGTACACTCATATTGTAAACTTTAATATATTTCAATTCAATTAAATAATTAGTGAAACACGAATAATTATTAAAATTTATAGTTTAACAACTATTTTTTTTTTGTTTTAGCTGTAATTATTTTTTTTAAATTATGTAGGTACATAGGTACCACAGAGTAATAATAATCATATAATATGAATTATATAAATGAATATAATAAAATATAAGAATATAGGAGGTATAGCATCCTCTTAATGTAAATATTTATAAAATTACTAATTATTGTCCTTTGAATAATACAAGTTTATTATACCAATTTCTTAGGGATTCTGTCTCAGATATTTTTTTACACAAATATTTAATTTGCAAAATAAATATGAATTAATTATTGATTTCATTAATAAGATAACATGGTTAGTTTCAGGTTCAAAATCGAAATTATGAAGTTTAATAGACTCAAATATTTTTGAATTAAACACAAAGAAATTTAAAGTTTTATTTACAACTAACAATTTATTGATTGGTTTGAGGCCAGATTGATATACTCTTATATTTTTTTCAGTCTGCATACACAGTTTAATTAAATCAGAACTTGGGTAAGACAAGCCACCTTCATCCCTGAAATTGATTAAAGATTTTAAATAATTTTTTCTCTCTCCAAAAAGTGCATTAACACAGATGTCACATTTTATTTTAGTTGCTTTTAGTTACTGATGTGCAACAAAACCAGCTTCATAAATAATAGCTTCTTCAGAGAATGGCTATAAGGAATTAGCCTTTGCAATATAGTCGTGGTCTTGTAAATGTAGTTGTTCTGTATCAAGTTCAACATCAATATTGCGTAGAAGACATGTGTCATTTATATAGTCCGTTGGTTCTTTCGTTTTAACGCTGGAAGTATTCGGTATGCCTATTTGGTCTTGAGGTATACAGTTTCCTAATCCGTCATCACGAATTGTAGCATGTATAATTAATTTGCGATAAGCTGAACGGAATTGACGTGCTGTGGGATTATTATTGTATCCTCCATGGGATCTAATTGCACCAAAAAAAAGTTCTAAATGATCCTGACTGAATTTATAAATCGGTAAAAATTTTAATTTTTCTGGTATAATTAACTCTGAATATAATTGTAGTAGTGATTCAAAACAAATTAAAAAACCCAGAAAACCAGTTTTTCTATTTGAATCTATAACTAATTGTCCATCCAGAAGTTTTAATGACTTGACATAAAATGAAAAGGTTTTTATAAAATTTTATAAAAATCTAGATACTGTGTAAATGTGTATAATGTTATACACAACCAAACAGTCAATAGTCTTGAACAACGATTTTCAGAACATGGAAAACTGTTCAAATCAATATCGATTTTAGAACATTCAGAATTTAAAGATAATAAAAATTATGATCATCTTCAAATTTCCAAACATTTAATATACCTGGTCGATATTTTGAAAAAAATTGATGTCTGACATCGCGGTTGGAACTTTGGCTGATGAACTTTTTTATTTTTTTTGGAAAATGGTCAAAGATTAAGCATATCAATAATATTAATAACCAAGACGCTAACGAAAAAGAAATTAATATAAATATAGAATCTGATTCCGATGAAGACTGTAACGTGCCACGTACAAGCAGTAGAATGATGTAGTATCGGATAGGTTGTTGTAAAAAAATGAAGACTCTTGAAATAATTCTCAGTGTTTTTTATTGAAAATTATTCTAAGTCCAAATAATTAAATAAATTAAACTTGTGAAAAATATTCTAAGTCCAAATGACAAAACTATTGATCTGGGTGACGCGAAGGTGCTCGTTCTAACTCTGGTGGATCACGTCTGAAATGTGCCTAATCTGGACCCCCTTTTATATCGTCTAGGGACTCCCACGGTACCCTCAGGCTCCTGTTGGTCATCTGCACCTGCATCCGCTTCTGCCCACGCTTCTGCCCACGCTTTGCGTCATCCGGGCGATAGCGTGCGTCAATTATATGACTATAATATTCTATCGGGTGAGTGATTCCGCACTTAATATATTCTACCGGGTGGTAATTACGTATCCATAATATGTCACCGGATAGCAATTATATATTATTATCTCCTAGCGGATAGGAAGCACACGGGCGATGATGCTTTTGATTGTTTTTAACTTTTGTTTTTAGGTCCGGTCCTAGTTTAATTATACTCGATCATTGCTTGCCTGGCTGCTCACCCTAACATAACTATAAGGATGTCCTTTATGCCCCCAAGGTTTAGAGTATTGTTGGCTATGGTAATTTAAATATTATATTTAAATATCAGAGCACGTTGCCGACTAATGAGTATAATTGAAAATTATAACTATTCAATCCATGTGTACCATCTATACAAACTTTATCATTGCCAAACTTCAAGAACATTTCTGATTGGAATTGTGTCATAATAATTAAACAAAAATCATTTTTACTAAAATGTGGAACATTTTCATCATTTTCTCCTTGTTCCTTGAAATATAAAATTGGATTATTTTCACCTTTCTTTTTCATATCTTCCACCCACAACCTGACACTGACAGCATCATTTTCATGAGATTTAGTATTATATGAAATATTATAATCTCTTTTAATATTGTATAAATCTTTTTTTCAATCAAATGAATCCTTTTTAATGGTGTTTCAACTTCTAATTCT
>NW_026083214.1:0-75430 GCF_020184175.1 Aphis gossypii
CGATTAGTCTAGACATTGAAATCTCCTAACCTAACCTAACCGCAACCAGTGACCAGTATGACACATTTGTGGATACCGTAAAACGTATTTCGAGAAAATTTATTCCCAGGGGATGTAGAACAAGATACATACCAGGCTTAACCTCTGAACTATCAGAACAGTTCCAAACGTACTCAGATCGATACGAAAACGATCCTTTCAATCTAGATACAATCAAAGAAGGCGAACGCTTATTAGAAAATATAACAGAGGTAAGAAGGACAAACTGGCACAAACTTCTCAATAATGTGGATATGAAACACAGCAGCAGTAAAGCATGGGGGCTTATCAAGAAACTCGACTGCGATCCGTCGAAACCCAAAACACGCATATCAGCAGTAACAGCAAATCAAGTGGCGCATCAACTACTTATAAATGGTAGGACAAATAAAAAAAAAAAAAAGAAAAAGAATCATAGATACACATCAGATGGAAAACAATGTGAGGGGGAATCAATACTGAGAGACTATTTTTCACCACTAGAACTCCAAACCGCCATTGATGAGCTGAAAAATAGGAAAGCAGCGGGAGTAGACGATATTTGTACAGAACAAATAAAGAACTTGGGGCCGATTGCCAAAAAGTGGCTCCTAGACCTTTTCAACAATATCAAAAACACAGAACAAATTCCCAAAATCTGGAGGAAATCAAAAATCATAGCACTTCTAAAACCAGGTAAAACCCCGGACGATCCAAAAAACTTCCAACCCATCTCCCTCCTCTGCCATACCTACAAATTATATGAGAAATTAATCCTGAACAGGCTAAAAATTTTCATAGATGATAAACTCATTAAAGAGCAAGGCGGTTTCAGACCAGGGAGGTCCTGTACTGGACAAATATTGGGACTCACTCAACATATAGAGAACGGCTATGAGAAAAAAAAAATAACTGGAGTAGTATTTATAGACCTGACGGCGGCATACGACACAGTGAACCATAACCTTCTGATCTCTAAGATCAAGGATCTAACTAAAGATAATACACTTGCCAGGACAATAAACACCCTCCTCCGTAACAGACGATACTGTGTGGAACTTGAAGGAAAGGTTAGTAAATGGAGAATTCAGAAAAATGGCCTCCCACAAGGTAGTGTATTGGCACCCACACTTTTTAACATATACACTAATGACCAGCCGATACTTACCCAGGCCGGTGTCAAACATTTCATATATGCTGATGATACAGCCCTAGCCGCCCAAGGTGACACTTTCCAAGATGTTGAAAGTACACTAGAAGAATCACTCAGGGTATTGTTTGATTACTACGATGAAAACTTCCTTAAACCGAACCCATCTAAAACATAAGTATGTGCTTTTCATCTTAAAAACAGAGAGGCAGACCGAACTCTGGAAATCGAATGGCGAGATACCAAACTAAATAACTCGGCACATCCCACATACCTAGGCGTTATGTTAGACCGATCCCTTACGTATAAACACCATTGTGAGAAAACCAAGCTAAAAATTGCTACAAGGAACAACATACTCCGGAAACTTACAAGCTCTACGTGGGGGGCCAACGCACATACATTACGTGTATCTGCGCTGTCACTGTGTTTCTCTGCTGGGGAATATTCCAGTCCTGTGTGGAGTAGGTCCGTTCACACAAAACAAATAGATACCATTCTGAATGAATCCTGCCGCTTAGTAACAGGTTGTCTTAAGAGTACTCCACTTCCCAAAATTTACCAACTCGCCGGTATCGCCCCACCAAACATCCGCCGGGAGGTCGCAGCAGACTGGGAAAGAACCAAAGCAGAAACGGACATTCGACACCCACTACATAACCAAACTACACCTAATTTCAGACTTAAATCCAGAAAGAGCTTTCTAAAAACGACAAAACTGCTAGATAAACACCCTGAAGAAGTACGAAGAGAAAGGTGGAAACTCTCTTTCCAAGGAAAATAATAAACTAGAGTCCGAACCAGCAGAACTACTGCCAGCAGGTTACGAATTAGACTAGCCAACCTGGAGATCCCTTAATAGACTCAGAGTAGGTGTAGGCAGATCTAAAAACAACTTAAAGAAATGGGGCATGCTACAAGATATCTCAACGAAATGCGAGTGTGGTATGGAACAAAACATGGAACATCTACTGAACTGCCAAAGCTGCCCATTCTCATGTACGAAAGAAGATCTCCGGTATGCAAATTCAAATGCTATCGGAGTAGCAAGATTTTGGTCAAGGGTTATCTAAAGCTAAAACAAAAACAAACATTGAAATCAGACAACTATGTTACCATAAACTACAATAAATTCTATTATATCACTAACTATAGTTGTTAATCAATAATTGCATCCTTTTATTTTTATTTTATTAATATTTATATTTATATCCATATGGACTCTGAATTGTATATATTCATATTTATTTTATTTATTTTTAGTTATCTATGATTTATTACCATTTGTTTGTAATCATCTAATTGTGGTTGTATGATTCGAAAAAAAAATAGGTACACAACAGTAAATTATATTTCTTCAAATTTAAAAATATAAAATATTATCCATGTCTTAAATATGGTTTTTTAAAATTAAATAATAGTATTCCTACCTATGGGCTATGATTATTATTATTATTTGTTATATTATGTATTTGTTTGTGATGTTACATTGTTAATCATAAATCATTACTCTTGTAATTTTGGTTTGATTGTTTGAATAATAAAATTAAACTGTATGATTTAAGTTTGAATAAACAATATATAATATAATATAGATAGGTAGTAGGTACATTACATTTTGGAAAAATATGCATTAATAAAATTGGTGTGGGAGTGGGGGATTAGCCTCATAAAATGTTTGTACCCTATTATTATACAAATCTGAAATGCCCCTTGAATTAAAAGTGTATTATAATATAATAATAATAATTACTAAATTACTTAATACAAATAAAGTACCTGTCTAATAAATAATATTATAATATGCCATAATATGTACTTGTATTTAAGCTATAATAGTGTATTACTAACGTACCTTACCTACTTACCTATATATCACTATAGGCTATATATTATGTACATAGTATATATTTTAAAATGTATTGTATATTGTTTATATTAAAGTGATAGGTACATCGTACATAGCATTATGTAGTGATCGCTGTGCAGGACACTGCGACTACGTACAAATAAATTATTTAAACGACGTAGCACGTTCTGTGGTTGAGCTTGAGTTGTTGTGAGAAAGGTAGGTGTTGAAAATTAAAACACTTGTTGTTTTAATTGAAATAAAGTAAATGTTTTATTAAGTTAAACAACATGAAACATTAAATAATGACATAAAACAAAAGTAAAATAGCTTGCTGCTATGTAAAATTACAAGTACTGGGAATGACCTTAAACTCGCGGCGATGTGGCTGTGACAAAGTCCACGACGAGCAATAGTCTTACATTGGAGTTAACTACCTTCTAATTACTTCTAAATACTCTACTCGTATTTATATGAGTTCTCAATGACGTACAGGGGACTAGTATTCTATTTTAGAGTGATATGATGATTTACATAATCATCATTAAATAATTATATAACCATTATATAATGATATCATCATAATAATATCATATAATTATATAATTATTATTCAATCGACAGAAAAAATATGTTTTTCTGATCTCTGGCCTATTGCTTATAATGCAGGTGTATTAATACACATTTCCCATAATTTAATAATCTATCCCAATATAATATAATGTAATATAATATAGTATAACACCATGCAGGTGCATTGAGTTTACTACAATTATAACTAACTTGATACTATAATTTATTGATTATTAGTAAGTGAAAGTCGGTAGACGGTACTGATTGATGTTAAAATAAATTTATTTTATCTACTATTTTGGTGTAGATGAGATTTATTATTCTAAAACCAGATATAATTTTCTACTAAGCATTATGTAATTAAATAATTATTTAAAATTAAATTATTAAAATTAAAATTACTATTTTCATGATTCAGCAGGTATTTTATTTGTACTAAGTAATTAAGTAATTGTTATTATTATATTATTATGCACAATTAATTCAAGGATCATTCCAGGTTTGTATAATAGGGTACAAATATTTTATGTATGTAATATATTATACTTATTTAATAAAATAAAATACATTTGTATTACTTTCATATTTTTATCTGTGCTTTTATTTGATTTAAATAAAAATGAAATAAATTTTATTAAATATTAATAATAATAATATAAATATAATATAATAAATAATAATATTAATAATATTTATTAATATTAAATTGATTTTTTATTTAAATATAATGTTTATTCTATAATTATTGTTTTACAGATTAGTATGTGCTTTATCATCATTGTTCATACAATGATATTTTAAACAATTTATAAAATAGATTTGTTGTAAATATACACTACATGAATAAACAATATAATATTTTAATTACTTTTTTGAGCCTAAGATTTTTCAAAACAATATTCGTGTAAAAAAAACAATGGCAATAAAGATGTTTCAAATTTCAGGTAACAAATGGCACCATTAGTACTACAGATTTTACAGTATCTACGGTTGATTGGATAACTCAGAAGTATCTTCCATTTTCGTTTTTTGATGATAAAGAAACACAGGACTATTTTAAATTGATTTGTCCGCATTTTAAATTTCCTAAATGATCTACTCTCCGACGTCAGGTTAAAGACCGATTTGAACAACTTAGAGCTCGTGTTAAAGATCAGCTGCAAAATTGCTCTTCCAAAATTTCATTTACAATTGATGGCTGGATATCGATAGCTTGTAAAAGTTTCTATGGTATTACAATTCATTTTATAGACCATGAATGGATTTATCAATCAATGGTCCTTGATCTTATACCCTCTCATGGTAAACACATAAGTCGAGACATCTCTTATATTTTTCACAAATGTTTGGTAGAGTTTAACTTTGAAAACAAAGTTCAAGGCATCACTGTTGACAATGCATCTGCTAACACTAAATTTATGACCGACCTTGAAAAATTGCTCCCAAATTTCGATGCATGGCACACATTTTAAACTTAGGTGTTCAAAACTTGATGAAAAATTTAAAATTACAAACTGATTATGAGAGTGAAGATGAAATGGATAGTGAAAATGAAAATGGAAGTGGACCAGGAGATGATGAAGAAATGGAGAGTGTAAATGAAATAGAAGTTGACCAGGATAATGACGAAGATATATCTGAGGACTATGTAGTACAGATAGAAGACTAAAGTACTGCTATAATGAAATTACGTTCTATTTTTAGCAAAATAAAAAGAAGCGAAATAATGAAACGATGGGTGTATCAACAACTTTAAGACCCATACTGGACTGCCCAACCAGATGGAATTCGACTCATGATATGCTTGGGGTAGCATTAAAACTCAAAAAAGGCATTATTACATTAAGCAGTATTTTACCTGAGTTAATAGAATTTAAAATCTCTAAAAATAAATGGTTTATTTTTGAAAAAGTTCACAAGTTTTTAATCAATTTTAAAAGTCTCTCAGCAAGACTTGGTGGTGAAAAATATGTAACTCTACCACAAGTTGTTTTTTCTTTTAATCTTTTAGTTGACAAGATAAAAACTACCATAACACAATTAGATGAAAACATTTTAAGAACTGCTATAGACGAACAACTAATTTTGAGTTTTTAAGCGGCACGAGATAAAATCCTAAAACATTATAAAAAAACAAACTGGATTTACTGCATCTCGCTTATTCTAGATCCAAGGCATAAGGTAGAAACATTTGATTTAACGCCTTGGGGAACAGAGATAAAAGAAAGTAGTCTGAGAAAATTTGAAGAAATCTATGAGTTATACTTTAAAGAAGAACCAGTGTCAGAAGTGCCAGAAGAAGAAGACTTAATTGGTAACAATGAAGATATTATAGACTTCAATGCGCTATTTCGACTCCTATCAATTTCACAAATTCTCAGAATAGTAAGCAAGAACTGGAGAAATACCTAAGTCTTAATTTGATGATGTCAATCAATTTTAAGATGATTATGTTAGTAATAATTGTGAAAAAATGAATATAATGATAGTGATATACATGAATATGATGTTATTGGAAACAATGGTGAAAAATGTGGATATAATGATGATGATAAAAACGTTAACGATGTTTTTGGTAATACTTCTGATAAAAGTGGATATAATAGTTAGTAGTTATTATTATAAGAAAAATGTATAATTTTTGTTTCTAGTCTTTATACTAATTTTGCAGTGTTTGTTAGTTTTTGTTTTATTGTTTTATTTAAGTATTTAATGAAATCAAATATTGTTGTACTGTTACTCCCTACACCACCACAAGCTTATAGCTTAAAGCTGTAGGTAATTTTTTATTATTTCTTTAATACTTTGTTTGTATTGTGTTTTTCAAATAATAAAAATTCAAATTCAAATTCAATAATGATGATAAAAGCGGTAACGATTTTTTTGGTAATCATGACGAAAAAAGTGAATTTGAAGGTAGTGAAAGCGAAATAGAAATGAGTGAATGTTTTAATGAGAATATAAAGGCAACGGAAAATTGGAGGAATAAAGGGGAAACTCAATTAAACGAGATAGTTAAAATTAAAGGAAAACGGCCAACCAAGTACTAGGATGGATGTGAGGATATTCGAAAAATCCTTAATTCGTCAAGATTAAGATCAACAAATAAGGCCATCATCACAAATGGTAATTTGCTTTCAGCGGTGAGAATTCAAAAGCAGCGATTATTAGTGAGTAACACTTGTGCGTTTGACAGTTTATTGGTAGAACTGACAGTAGGCTATATAGATATTGATAATTTTAGAAATTATATGGATGACTTGAGTACGAATAACAAATTTTTAAAATTGTGCAGAGACGTTGCTCTTCTCGGTTGTAGTGTACCAACGTATAAAACAAGAGCAGAAATATTGATAGATAGTGGGGTAGTAAGCACACAAAAATTCAGTAAGGAACATCAATGCTCAATTGTGTATCAAATGTAGTTGGCTTAAGCAACAATTTTTAGCAACCATACCAAGTAACGTTCAATCAACATCCTGTTCAAATTGTAATGAAAAAAAAAACAATTTTATTACACAACGGTCATTATGGAATGTGGAAAAAATATTGATTTGACAAAGTTAAATGATTTTTTAACGATCTACACTGACTCACAAACTAATAAATCGTCGCCGTCGTGCAAAAAGTGTCTAATTCAAAAAGTGACCAAGTGCAGTAATATGACTAAATAGTTCCCTTAGTCCTCCTTTAACTATAAAAAAACGACCAAGTGAAAATAATAAATATATAACAAGCTATGGGCTGTTGTATTTTGACTAAGTGTTCAAATTATTTTTTTCGACGTGGAAAAATTGCCCAAGTGTATTTGATCAGTTTTTACATATAAATTCAATAATGATCAAGTGCACTTGGACAGTTTGTTACAATACGATATTGACAAATTTGTCCAAATGGACACACTGTAATTTCTTTTTTTCTTTATAAAAAAATAGTAAAAAATTAATTACAATAACAATCGACCATAGAGACGTATTAATAGACGTAACAATAAAAAAAAAAATGTTATCACTTAATGTTCATTGTTTGTAATAAAACACATTATAATTTCGTATATTATTTTTTATTTTTACGTTATTACTTTGTGTGTTTTTTAAAACCAATTCGAATAATTTTTTTTATTTTCATCAAAATGAGCTCCCGAAGCAAAAATTGGTATCGCTATGTAACAGCAACAGTAAGTACTAAGTTTTTATTAATATTATGTGTGTTATTACATCGAATATTGTTTTATTTGTCACACGTTTTTTGTTTTAATGTTCACTATGATTACTTCTCGTGAACACATTGCACAGCAGCATTCATAGAACAAATTATTATTGTAATAGTTTCGTAATGGTATTATTATTAATTCATATTATATCATAGTTTAAAAAAAAGTTAATATTTATAATTCAAAATGGTTTGAATTAATGGCTTGGTTTATTAAAAAAGGTGATGTCATTTCAAATACACCAAAACGTATGCAGTTTAACAAATTTTGAAAGTACCTCCTGATAATATATTACTGCTGAGGATAGATATTGCAAAATGAAGAGAAAAGCTATATATTTTAGCAGTGATGACAATTTAGATAGTGAAGATGAATGAAAACCTAATAATAATCATAAGTTGTTGGACTCGGAAGAAAATGACAATGTTGTATCTGAAAATACAAGAAAAGAAAGTGAAAATATTGTAGAACAGGAAATTGGAGTTGAAAATTTAGAAATTGAAAAAGAACAAGAAATTGTAGTTGAAACGGAAGATGGTAATAATTTAGTAAGGTGGAGGCGAGGGAAACCTGAGCAATGGAAAAGAAATGTTATAGCTAAAGAAAGAAAACTATCAAAAAAACCATTGGCAATAGATTGTTATTAATGTAAATTTAAATGTTCGGTAAATTTCGATGAGTATTATAGAGTTCAATTATGCAAAGAATATTGGTCACTTGATTATGCGTAGCAAAAAAATTTCATTTTGTCTCGTGTATCCCAATATTCTGTAAAACGACATGTTCCTATAACTGGTTCGAGAAACGCTAAACAAACATCTAAAATATATAACTTTTTAAATGATAATTCTCCAATTCGTGTTTGCAAACCATTTTTTTTTGAAAACTGTAACGGTCGATATTTTGATACCCTTTTCCCGTACAAATATAAATGATCATATCAATAGTTTTATTACGAGAATATTTTTATTTAACTGTTATGGGCTACGAGATATCTATAAGATATCTACGAGACTACAAGGCTAAGTTAGTATGACCATGCCTCATGTCAAGGGTAATGCGGATGCTACTATGACCATGACACGTGTCGGGATAGTAAGCGCACCAATAATTACAGTGCACTAATGATGCATTTGAGATGTCATTACACATTCTCAAATTCGTGTCCGAATTTGCAACAACAACAACAAGGACACCTGGTTTTACCCAGAAGGCGAAAACACGACGTAAACAAGAGACGCACCACAATATATAAGGGAGCCCGAAGACCAGCAACGGGAGATGTACCAAAGCTATCAACAACAGAGCACTTTCACGTCACTCAGCCACTTATTTAATTTGTTACATGTATTTTGTTTGTATGCAATAAAACATATTACGTTATTAAGTTTAACTTTCATTCAAATTAACTATTTGGATTCAAATCTGATACTGGCACGCAACAATTTGGCGCAGTCGGTAGGATTCACTTTTCAAGGAGGCAAACCGTCAAAGGCTACCATCAACAAGGAAGATTGCGCAGTCTACCTCGTTGATAACTTCAGAAGAGAAGACCATTCAATTCAACGTTGCAGAAAGTATCAGACAGGATGACAACATCAACGAACGTCGCATTATTGTGAGTGAATAGTTAATTAAATTATTACACGGATATATGTTCAAAAAATAAAACCTAAGAAATATCATTTAAGTAACTGAATATATTTAAGTAGGTCGTAAAAAAAACTATTTAGGAATTTTTTTTTGATTATTAAAGGGCAATTGATTTATTTGAATTATTATTGAGAAATATTGAGTTTATTATTATTATTGAGGGCATATTGAGTTATTTGAGTTATTATTGAATTATTAATATTTTGAGGGCATATTGTTGAATTATTGAGATTATTATTGAGAATATTTTTGAGGCATATTGTTGAATTATTGAGAATTATTAAAGGGCATATATTATTGAGATTTATTATTGAGTTATATTTATAGTTGTTTGTAAAACGTATCAAATGAGTGTGAAAGCAATTTATGGAGAACACAGGTACATCTCCTTTGGAAGTAGCTAATCCATCGAATAAGACGTCTTTAGAAACTCCAGATTTGAGTTTAGAAGTATTAAATAAAACCCAACAGTTGATTGATTTGGGAAGCCCTAGTAGAAGCCCTAGCCCTAGTAAAAGCCCTAGCCCTATTGAAAGCCCGAAAGAACGCCCTAGTTTATTTAGAAACCAAAGTGAACGCCAGAGCGCGAAAATAAAACACAGCTTAGAGAGAAGTTTAAGTTTAGACAATAAAAAGGTTACACGTAGCAAGGTTACGGACGATTTTGAACATATTGAGTTAACGTTCGGGAGAAAACCGCGTGTAAAGAAATGGTTACCATAAAATTAGAGGAAGCATTTAAGCTTATACCTATGTGTACGGGAGAAGACGATATCTATCCGTTCATGAATGCATGTGATATGGCAGTAAATTTAGTTGAAGAAAAATGCGCACCGACTTTAGTTAAATATATAACAACTAGGTTATCCGGTAGAGCATTAGAAATGATAAATATAAAAATGTTGCTAAATGGGTATACATTAAGAGTTATTTATCGGATGCTTTTGAAGATACGACAACTACTGCTTCAAGTTTGCAGATACAATTAAATTCCATTAAGATGCGTCATGGTGAAGACGTCAATGATTATTGTCATAGAGTAGAAAAATTGTATTATAAATTATGTAATGCGTGTACACTTAATAAAGAAGAATCAGAAGCAAAAGTAATTCACGAAACTTTAAAAGAACAAACACTGAATATTTTTATAAAAGGATTAATAAGTCCTATAAGAACAATTGTAAAGGCACGAAATCCTAAAACATTAGAGGTAGCTAAGCATTGGCAAAAGCAGAAGAAGTAGAATATAATTCAGAAAGAGAAAATAACGGATACAGGAACGATTTTAATAAAGGCATTATAATGCTTCACGACAAAATAATAATAATTTCCAACGTGAGAATAATACAAGAAATAATAATACGAATAGTCGTAATAGGAATTTCCAACCAAATAACTTTAGTAAACCGAGTTATCAAGGACGGACAAATAATTACACTCAGCAAAATAATTTTAATAGACCACCTATTAAATGCTATAACTGTAATGGTAATCACTATGCAGCTCAATGTAGAAATAAACCTGCAAGTAATAATAATCGTCCATCTAATCGGAATAGTTTTACTCAACCACCAACAAATTATAACTCACGCGCAACCACATGTGCATATTGTAAACGAAGTGGCCATGATATAAGTGCATGTTATAAAAAACGTAATAATGAAAGTAGGAACCACAATTCGGGAAACGTGAACGTGTCGGGCGAGGACCGTGGTACTCGTTCGATAAACCAAATAATCGCGGAGGAAATGCACAATGTTACCACATCGTCGCTGCATTAGAAAACAATCACATAACATGTATATCACCTGCGAGCAAAACAAACGAGTTAAATTTATTATAGATACAGGTAGTCAGGTGAATATACTTAAATAAATTGTTTACAAGGACAATTAAATATAGATGAAACACAAAAAATTAATTTAAGAGGCATTCATAAGGAGTTAATACAAACAATAGGCAAGATAAAAATACCAGTTATAATAAATAACAAGAATATAGACATAGAATTTTATGTAGTGGGAATGTTATTCCTATACCCAAGGACGGTATATTAGGACATGAATTTTTACTAAAAAACAAAGTAATGGTGACGTAGCCAAAAATAGGTTAATTATTCAAGATGATGAAGCAACCTTGCACGAAGAACATTGCGGTTCTGTTGTTTTTAAATTGCAACCACGTACGGAAACCGTCGTAGAAATAGCAATAGCTGATCCAGTCGTGGAAAGTAAAAGTATATACAAACAAACACAAATTACAAATGACGTATATTGCAGTAGTACGGTGTCTACTGTGAATAAAGGGAAAGCAATAGTTAGTATGTTGAATATATCTGAGGAGATAAAAGACATAGACGTAACCGATATAAATAAGATAAATTATGATAGTGATATGAGATATATACGGTAGAAACAAAAAATAGTTATAATGAACGTATAACGCGTTTGAGACAAATAATAAGAACTGATCATATGGATGAGAATGAGAAAAATCTATTTATAAAATATGCGAGAAGTATAATAACATATTTCATATGGAAGGGGACATGCTAACCTTCACCAACGCGGGAACTCATAATAATAAGATTAAAAAACGACCAACCGCCTATATACCGAAGACCTTATAGACTTCCTCATGCACAACAAGATGAGATAAATACGCAAATTAAGAAACTTGAGGATAACGATATTATTGAAAGTTCAAGGAGTCCTTGGAACTCTCCTCTTTTACTAGTGCGAAAGAAAATTGACAATTCAGGTAAACAAAAGTTTAGAATAGTGGTAGACTTTAGAGCATTAAATGAAGTCACCATAAATGAATTCCATCCTCTGCCTAATATTACAGAAATATTGGACCAGTTAGGACAATGTCAATTATTTTCTGTTCTCGATCTTTCTAGTGGGTTTTATCAAATCAAATTAGAAAAAGAATCACGAGAATTAACAGCCTTTTCAACCATCAAGGTCATTGGCATTTTAAACGCATGATTCAAGGCATGAAAACTAGTCCTGGAACTTTCAAAGAGTTATGAACTCAGCTTTAGCTGGTTTAATAGGAATAAAATGTTTAGTTTATTTAGACGACATAATTGTTTACGGGAAAATTTGTATGATCATAATGAGAAGTTAGTAGAAGTATTTGAGCGATTACAAATTAACATTTGAAGTTACAACCAGATAAATGTGAATTTTTAAAACGTGAATGTGTATATTTGGGACACGTAATATCAGAAATGGAATTAAACCTGATGAAAAAAAAGTGAAATCTGTGTTAGAATTTCCAAAACCAACTAATGTAAAAGATATAAAATCATTTTTAGGCTTAAGTGGGTATTATAGGAAATTTATAAATTCATATAGTGCAATTGCGAAACCTTTAACAATCTTTTAAAGAAAGACATTAAATTTTTATGGAGTGATGAATGTCAAAAATCATTCGATAAATTGAAATCAGCTTTATTTTCTGAACCAATACTTAAATATCCAGACTTCACTAAGACTTTCATATTAACTACGGACGCGAGTAATAAAGCACTAGGGGCAATATTATCTCAGGGAGAAATAGGTCAAGACTTACCAATCTCTTATGCGTCACGGACGTTGAATAAAAGTGAAAATAATTATTCCACAACCGAGTTAGAATGTCTAGCTATAATTTTTGGGGTAAAACAGTTTAGACCATATTTATATGGAAGGAAATTTATAATACTTAGTGATCATCGCCCTTTGACGTGGCTTTTCAACTTAAAAAATCCATTATCGAAGTTAGCACGTTGGCGAATACAACTTGAAGAATATGATTATGAGATACGATATAAACCTGGGGTGCAAAATTCTAACGTAGATGCGTTAAGTCGTATGTATTCGATACAAGAAATTAAAAACGAGTCGTACGAGGAATTTCTTGGGAAAATGGAAACACAGTTAATTACTAATAGCATGTAAAAGAAGCTATAGGTACACTTTTGGAGTCGCCAGTAGAGTATCATATAGTGACAGAAATAGCGAAACAATATAATTTAACATCAGGAATAAATTACGAAATAAAACGTAAGTTTGGAATTACTTCATTTTTACCAGTTAGTAAAGTGATAGGCGATACGCCGTATGTAGTACAGAATGACCGGTATATAATATTTCTAGTAACGAAAAATAAAGATCGTCAGAGGTCAACGTACGAGAATATGTATATAGCGTTAGTGAACTTGAAACAGTTTTGTGAGGAAAATAATTTAGATAAAATAGCAATGAATAAACTAGGTATGAATGATGATCTACAGTGGGAAAAAGTAAGGTCAATGTTAAGATACATATTTCGTAATACTAAGATCGAAATTATGGTATGTGCGAACGTAGAATATACGGAAGAAGAGAAAGTAACTATATTAAAGCAGTTTCACGATTCTAAACTAGGAGGTCATTTAGGTGTTAATAAAACTATTAAACGCATACAGAAGCAATTTAGATGGAAGGGTATGAAAGATGATGTTAAAAAGTACGTAAAAAATTGTACATCGTGTCAAGTAAATAAAATTTCAAATCGGCATGTAAAGCAACCAATGGCTATTACATCAACAAGTTCAAAACCATTGAAAAAATATTTTTAGATATTGTAGGTCCATTACCAACGACCTTGTCTAGTAATATTATATTTTAACAATGCAAGATGACTTATCTAAATACACGCTAGGAGTACCAATACAATCATCAGGCAAACACGGTCGCGGAAGCTTTTGTTATACATTTCGTGTGTGTACATGGAATACCGGGAACGATATTGACAGATCAGGGAACGGATTTCCTTAGCAAAACATTACGGAAGTTTGCAAACTGTTAAAAATAAATAAAGTTAATACTAGTCCTTTTAGACCACAGACAAATGGAGGTCTCGAAAGATCACATAGAACTTTGGCCGAGTACTTAAGACATTATGTGGATAAGAATTAAATAATTGGGATCATTTGTTACCATATGCATTTTTTGTATATAATTCAACGGTACATACATCAACTAATTTCAACCATACGCGTTAGTGTATGGGCGTACGTTAGAAATACCAATTAAATTAAAATCCGAGCCAGAGCCACAATATAATTATGATGATTATTTATATGATTTGAAACAGAGTATGCAAGTGTCGCATAAATTAGCGAGAGAGAAGTTAATAGAACACAAAGTAAAAAGTAAGGACCGATATGACAAAATGAGAATCCTGTAAATATACACGTGAAAGATTTAGTACTTTTAAAAGATAACGCACATAAAAACAAACTTAATTCACTATGGTTAGGACCATATGAAGTAATTGAAGTAATAGGAGATGAAAATATAGTTATACAACGTGGCCGACGAGGCATTACCGTACATAAAAATAATGTAAAACGGTATTATAATGATAAAGCAAATGATTAATTAAAATATATAGTATAAATGAATAGATTAAGGGAGTTTGTAAAAAAAAAAAAAATAATAATTAATGATATGTAATAAACTAACAAACATATAACTAATGTTATTAAGTAGTACTATAATGAAGATATAATTTTACTTTTAGATTGGTGATGATGGTTGGACTTAACAGTGCTAATGAAATAAATTCATCGGAATATTATACATATGTACCCTATGAACAATCCAAGGTTTTTATTATAAAATTTAGGCCCCACTAAGGTGATAGGAGCAGAGTATAAACTGGTTACGTATTTTTCACTTAAGGAATATAATACAAAGTACGACTTATTAGGTTTGAAAATGAAAAATATAACAAATATATGCACTGACAAACGTCATATAGATTTTGGTGGGAAATATCAATAGTAATAACTGATTTATATGAATGAAATAACTAATCAAAAGAACGATTGTATATGTCATTAGGAGGTAGAGTTAATCAAACCGATGTATATCAAGAAAATAAACGAAACAAAAGGGGATTAATAAACTTTGTGGGTAACGCAATGTATACATTATTTGGTGTATTGATGATAAATGTGCAAAGAAAACTAGAGAAGCAATCAAACAAACAGAAGAAACAGAGCTAATATTTTACATATAGTGAAATCGCAAACAACGGTAGTGAAAACAGCAGTTAAAAAGATTGCTAGTTCACTAAATCAAACAGAGGCACTATATAAAGAAATATCAACTAAAGAACAAAAATTACATGAGAGAATGATGCAATTACAGAATGTAACTGATGACGTATTAGATTTATTAATGGCTGACGAAGTCCATAATCTACAGTGTGTAAACGCTATCTGAGAACACTCAATAAATTTGCATAGAGTACTGCGATTTAAATTCTGTGTTTTGGTGGGTTGTTATAACATAAAAATACACATTTTTACGGTATTTGAATTTTTTAACTTAGTTAGGCTTGCGCATGCGCAGTACAACTTTTTTTTCTTAAATGGTAACCACCTATTTAAACCACCAATTATTTTTCTACTAATTTTTTAATGAATTTGGTAGTCAACCAACTTTCTAAGTCCAAAATTGACCAATTTATGGCCCTTCAACCAAAAAACTGCAAACACACACAATGTACAGTTTTTTGACCGTAACTTTAAAATAATTATTCTACGATTGTTTAAGTTTGATATTGTTATCCTTAATAATTAAGTTGATTGTTGCACATTATTCTAATCTTAATTTCTGCATAATTTTCAATGTAATTTGTTGTATGAGTTAAACTTATAGCAGAAAACGTAAATAAGTATGTTGTTGATTTCATTAAATTTAATTGATCTCTTAGGGATTTATTATAATTCTAACAAGTTAAATTATTTAATTTTAGAAGTTTTTTATTAATCAATTTATTTTAACGTACCTATAAATTGTTTAAACTATTGTCTTAGTGCCGGATCTACAAGTTTCTACTAGGGTTAGTGCATGACCTATGCTATTTTAAATTGGAAAATAAACGTTGTTTAATACTTATCGTTTTTTATCGACCGTTATAAAATTAAACATTAGTATAGGTAATATCTACCTTCAAGTAACTTTTATCTGTATGACAATTTGATACAAAATTAAATACATAAAATAAATTAAGTGACTGAACATTTCAATTATTTTCATCGTTCAACACGTACGTTACTCCGTGAACAGTATGAATCATTCACAAAAAGTCGATGTATTATTTATTTATTGGATTGTCAAAAAAATGCACGTCGTGCAGCACAAACTTATGCTCACGTTACCCAGGTATGTTTAGTAATTTACTTAAATTTTCATTTAAATAATTTTCTAAGTTATTTTTGTTTTTTTTTTATTAATTACTTAAGATAAGAACATCCTACCCATAGTTTTATTTATAACTTAGAAAGGAATCTCAGACCTATGGGTCATTTTCTAAAACGGCGAACAATCAAAGACAAAGACGAGGTGATGCTTCAGGTTGAAGAGGTCGAAGAACAATTATTAGCCTATGTTAGAGCGAATCCAGAGTTTCTACACGACACGTTGGTAGAGAGCTTGGAATATCTCATACCGCAGTTTTTAATGTTTTGAAAAGTATAAAATGCATCCATATCGACCTGATTTAATTCAGCATTTACGTCAGGGTGATGCAGATCGGAGACTTACTTTTGTTGCGTGGTTGATGACCAGTTTAGATGAAAATCCATTAATTTAAATACGATATTATGGACAGATGAATCTAAGTTTACGAATAATGGTGTTATTAATAAGCAAAATACCGTTACTGGGACGATCAAAATCCACATTGGACGTTTGAAACTAATAATCAAACTGTTTGGGAATAAACGTTTGGTGTGGTTTAATTGGTAGTAAATTGCTTGGTCCATATTTTTATGAAGGAACGCTCAATGGTGACGATATTATATTTTTTATTAACGAATTACCGATAATGCTTGATGATATTCCTTTAGCTCTAAGAGAAATATATTTTTCAACACGATGGCGCTCCAGCACACAATGCTCACATAGTTCGCGACTATTTAAATGCACAATTTCCAAATCGATGGCTAGGAACTTACGGACCCATTAAATGGCCACCACGATCACCTGATATTACGCCACTAGATTTTTTTTATGGGGTCACTTAAAAACAATAGTGTATGCCGACCCACCTATAAATCTTCAAAATTTAAAAGATAAAATAACAGTAGCATGTACCAACTAACTGATAACAAATTACAGCTGCAACAAATAAAGAATTTATGCGGCGCGCTGAATCATGTTTTGTTCACGGCGGACAACAATTTGAACAATTTAATACTTTTAATTAATTAATAAATAAACTTATAACTTAAATAAGATTTAACTTTGTTATTAATTATTAATAATCCTAAGAGATCAATTAAATTTAATGAAATCAACAACATACTTATTTACGTTTTTTCTGCTATAAGTTTTAACACTCATACACAAATTACAATGAAATTATGCAGAAATTAAGATTAGAATAATGTGCAACAATCAACTTAATTTTAAGGATAACAATATCAAACTTAACAATCGTAGAATAATTATTTTAAAGTTACGGTCAAAAACTGTAATTTGTGTGTTTTGCAGTTTTTTTGGTGAAGGGCCATAAATTGGTCAATTTTGGACTTAGAAAGTTGGTTTGACTACCAATTCATTCATTAAAAATAGTAGAAAAATAATTGGTGGTTTAAATAGGTGGTTACCATTTAAGAAAAAAAAGTTGTACTGCGCATGCGCAAGCCTAACTAAGTTTAAAAAAATCAAATACCGTAAAAATGTGTATTTTTATGTTATAACAACCCACCAAAACACAGAATTTAAATCGCAGTACTCTATGCAATTTATTGAGTGTTCTCAGATAGCGTTTACCACACTGTATACACTATAATAACTAATCAGTATGCGTATGAACCTCAACGTTGGAACAGATAATAACAGCTGCAAGAGAGGGTTAATACATCCAAGTCTTATGACACCACAAGAACTTGCATCAACATTGAAAACAGCAGACGAACAATTAAAAAACAATATGCCATACCTATGGGAACAGAAGCGTCAGAATTAAGTGAATTTTTAAAAATAACAAAAATAAGCGTATACTATGAAAATGAACAATTGGTATTTATTACAAGAATACCATTGGTTGTCGACATAGAACTTTCATTATATAATATAATACCTTTACCAATAAAATTTGTTGAAGATGGAGTTGACTCATGGTATATGTCCACAAATACATATACTTACGTTGCAATAACTAAGGATAGAAACATTTTACTACCTACACGGAAAAAAGATGAAGATTGCATTGAAACAGCAATATACAGAATATGCAAGGCACACAGCCAATGTTAGATAACAATGATAATACACCATGTGAAATGCAAATATTTAAAGCACCGGATGCATTTCAAACGGGATGTACTATCAACAAATTTTCATTACTTAGAAACATTCCACAGAATTCTTAATAAAACACATGGATACATGCTGGAGATGATACTTTGACAATAAGTTGCACAGATTTACCCGAATCTTTTGTTCAAGAAGTTAAGGTTTCAGGTGCAATAACTATATTAGACATAAATTGTCAAGTATTCACACGTGACGCAGTGTGACTCCTATAGAGGATATTTCGAGTACAAATTATAAAGATTTTGTACCTAATACTAAAATACAAAATATATTTAATAAATACCTGAACATACATAAATATAAATTGAGCGATGTATGGATAATACATCAAAAATACAATTAACAGATCTGCACAGTGTGTCAAAATCACTTGATGAGATTCAGCAAATGATAGACGAAGAAGTTATTAGAGAACAAAGTCAAAACACCAGTTCATACATTCAAATCTTTTGTATGTTACATAATTTTGGCTATACTATCTATTATATTAATAATAGCCATATACATACTATTAAAATGTAGATACGTTAGCAATCGCCAAGTATTGATATACAAGAAGATTGGCTAACTATAGATCACAATACGAAATGTAAGAAGGGAAATTTTGCTTCGAAATATATGATGAAGTACCATTTAGCGCACCATCATCACCACGTTAATTTTAAATATTATATAATAATTCATTATTATTCGTAAAAAAAAAATAATAATAATAAATAATAACAAATAATATAAATAAGTATAATAATAATCAATAATATAATATATTTAATCATATTATCATAAAAAAAAAACGATATGAAACTTAATAAAGCATTTTAAAATTAATATTAATTTTATACCTATGTGTAGATTCAGTTATTCAGTTATTTAATTTGGTATATGGGTAGAACGTAACGTTCGTGTGTAATGTTAATAATTATTCACAATTTATTTATTATTTTTGTATTATTCAAGGTGAAGGAGATTCAAATATTTAAATATATATATTAATAATATATACTGTACTAACATACTTTATATTGTTTCTTGATTTATTAAAATTTGATATAACTAATATTATTATTAAGTTACCATGTAAACTGAATTGTAATGTAACTGAGTGCATTTAAGAAAATTGTAAAGATTTCTGTCTTGCCAGACATAAACCTTTTTTTTTGTGGGGAGGTGGTTTATGGCTACGAGATATCTATAAGATATCTACGAGACTACAAGCTAAGTTAGTATGACCATGCCTCATGTCAAGGTAATGCGGATGCTACTATGACCATGACACGTGTCGGGATAGTAAGCGCACCAAAATTACAGTGCACTAATGATGCATTTGAGATGTCATTACACATTCTCAAATTCGTGTCCGAATTTGCAACAACAACAACAAGGACACCTGTTTTACCCAGAAGGCGAAAACACGACGTAAACAAGAGACGCACCCAATATATAAGGGAGCCCGAAGACCAGCAACGGGAGATGTACCAAAGCTATCAACAACAGAGCACTTTCACGTCACTCAGCCCTTATTTAATTTGTTACATGTATTTTGTTTGTATGCAATAAAACATATTACGTTATTAAGTTTAACTTTCATTCAAATTAACTATTTGGATTCAAATCTGATACTGGCACGCAACATAACCATATTTCTTTTGAACATTTACAAATTACATAGATAACATATATAACACAGAGATTTTGCGTATAACCATACGGTAATTATACGTTGTTGAATATAATATGACTTCGCGATTTTCCCATTCACAATTATAATGTTAAAATACTTACAGATTTATTAGTTAAATGAATAATGCGTGCGTGTTTCCCTATCGGCTTACCGCGGCAAAATAATATTGCACCGTAATTAAAATCGAGACCGGGATCTCGTAATAATACGGGTGGTGGCAATTACGTTATCGGCGGCGGCAATGTTATAAGATATTTGTCTCGCAGATAACGGTGGCGTGTATGATAGTGTGCGGTGACTATTACGGCGGCGTGTATGATAGTGTGCGATGACTATTACGGCGGCGTATATGATAGTGTGCGATGACTATTACGGCGGCGTATATGATAGTGTGCGATGACTATTACGGCGGCGTATATGATAGTGTGCGATGACTATTACGGCGGCGTATATGATAGCGTGTGGTATGTATAACGGCGGCGATGTTTATTTCATACGCTCTGCCCGTTTAATATTCGCGTGTACGGATAGCCGAGGTTGGTGGCGATTTTAACTGGCGTGTGGGCACGTTCTAGCCTTCCCGACGGTACGGGTAGCCGAGAACGGTGGCGGTCCTATTGACGGCGGTGGTAACGGTGGCGTGTGGGCACGTTCTAGCCTTCCCGACGGTACGGGTAGCCGAAAACGGCGGCGGTCCTATCGACGGCGGTGGTTGTATGGGAAATTGTCCGATTAGCATAGGCCGAGTGCGTCTGTGGTTCTAGCCTTCCCGAAGGTGGCCGAGAAACACTTTCGCACTAGCCAGTTACTAATCTGACTAGTTGGCAAAAGCGCACTGTTCGTTCGTGGTGATTGCGGAGGTCCCTTATATAGTCTCTGTCCTCCGGGTTCGTGTGTCGCGGAAAGGTTATTTTATTAGCTGGGCAATGCGTTCGGTATTGGGCCGCAAACATGGAAGGTGTATTACCGCGCTCTATCGGCGGCGTATACTAGTTCTGGGGCCTTTTGGTTTTATTATTTGTTGTTGGGCGGCGCGTCGTCAGTATTAGTATGTCGTATTCGTGACAAAACCCTTTCTATTAGTCATGGGCCGGTTGATAAAGCTTTTGAAGGTTATAATAAAATAACTGGAATTCATATTCACACAGACTCTAGAGGAAGAAATGAATCAGTAAATAAGAAAAATTCCTGAAATTATAAATTCAATTAAAAATCATATAGAAAAGTTTCCAGTTGTTGAATCGCACTACTGTCGTTCAAATACAAAACGGCAGTATTTAGATCTAACTCTTTCAATTTCAAAAATGCATCAGTTATACGTTCAAGAATCTAAAGAAAAAGGAAATGAATCTGTATCTTTAACCACTTACCACACTATATTTTCGGAAAATTATTATTTGGATTTTTTTTAAACCTAAAAAAAGACCAATGTTTAACATGGGAAAAATTTAAAAACACTGAAAAACCTATTCAAGAAGATATTGTAACAAATTATGAAAATCATACAAGGAGAAGAGATGAGTCATTCGCTGCTAAAAAGTTAGATAAAGAACGTGCCATTTTGAATGAAAATATTTGCAGTGCAACATTTGATTTGCAAAGCGTGCTTCAAATTCCGTCGTCAGATGTATCGTCTATGTATTATAGCAGAAAATTATGCACTTATAATCTGACATTATATGAAGCTGCTCCACCGAACAAAGCATTTTGGTATTTGTGGACTGAACTTGAAGGACAACGGGGGAGTTCAGAAATTGGTTCAGCTTTATTGAAATGGGTAAATCAACTTCCACAAAATGTAAATGAGGTATCGTTATATTCAGATACGTGTAGTGGCCAAAACCGAAATCAGTATATTGCAGCATTGTTATTGTTTGTTGTTAATAACTCACAAATAAATATATTGACACATAACTTTATGGAAAGCGGCCACTCTTATATGGAAGTCGACAGTATGCATAGTGCCATAGAAAATGCAAAAAAAAATGTACCGGTTTATACTATTCATGATTGGTTGACTATCTATCGCTTAGCCAGATCAAATAGGCGTAATAAGTTTTCATCACCTTATTTTGCTCAAGAGTTAAAACACACCGATTTTATGGATTTGCGAAGTTTAGCAGGAATAATAATGAAAAATCGATCAGTCGATGAAAATGGTGAGAAAGTTAACTGGTTGAAAATAAAAGTCATGAGATACGAAAAGTCAAACCCATCAGCCATAAAATTTAAATATAATTACTCCGACGAAGAATTTAAAATAATAAGAGTTGGTGGGAGAGGTAGACCTCCAAAATGCCCACAAACACTAAAACAATTGTATCAAAAACAAATACCAATATCAGAGGTAAAAAAGAATGATCTATTGAAGTTGTGCAGCACTGGAGCAATTCCAAATGAATTTCATGAATGGTACAAAAATATTCCTAGCTGTAAAAAAAATAATGATGCTAACATAATAACTGAAGACGAAGACCATTCAGAATGATATTATTATATTTTTTATTTTTTACTTTTTATAAATTGTTTTATTTTATTACATTGTTATACATAAAAGTTTAAGATATATTATTATGTTAATTATTATTATTATTTTTTTATTTATTTTTTTTAAGGCTTCAAATACATCGTTTATTAGCCTACAGTAGTTTACAAATATTATGTTTATTATTTATTTTTAAGTATTATATTTCATTTACTCCTATACAAAGGCGCAATTTGGGGGGGTGCTTAGGGGTGCTTAGCACCCCCAAATTTCATATTAGCACCCCCGAATGTTCAAATGTTCAATAGAATAATTAAATTTTTATTGGTACCATAGTTTGAGAACCGCTAATATAGATTATGTTATATAAAAATACCTAGGTATATAATATAATATTATAGATTTATAGGTAATTAATTGTTAATATTAAAACATGAGATTTTATAGAACGATAGTCGATAACGATTACGGCATTACGCAGAATGCAGAAACGTCTATCGAGTATCGACTATTCGTCTATTCATATCTCACGATAGAAAGCGTGCCCGTAGCTCGTTACAGCTTATCAAGTTCTTTCGCTAATCAGTAATCTGGTAAATAGAAAACCCTTCTAAAAATAGAACGCATGCAAACAATTGTCGATCCGATGTGATCATTCCGATTGCATTTTTTCTACGAAAACACACAGGTCGCACTCGGCACACTCGCACCAACAGTCTATTCTATTATACTATCTTAACCGTCAAGTCCGTACGTCGTACATTAGTTTATTATGGAAAATACTAAAAAGATTTTTAGTATTTTCAATTTTGAAAAAAAGTCAAAGAATGATAAACACCAAGAAGTAAGTTTTGATATTTATTAAATAAAGAAAAAACTATCTTTTTAATCATAATTTTAATTCTTATTATATTTTTACATTTTTGTAGTTAAATTCTGAGGTCGTTGATGACCCTGATAATGAAATTATAGAGTAAGATGTTACAGTTAATCAAACTGAGGATAATTTTATTGAAACATTACCGTCATTACCATCTCAACATTCTCAACACAACAAAAATGAACTCCAACATTCTGATTTAGGAGATCTTGCAACTGGACCTTACCGTCCGGTTTTAAAAGTAAGTTAACACTAGATAGAAACCTAGTGTAGATACTAATAATAAAATTTATTAGTATATTTAATATACCTAATTTAATAACAATATCACGAACACTGTTGAGTAATTTTCAGTAGGTGATATTATTTTTATTTACTTATTCATTTTACATATTAAATATTTATTTATTTTACTGGGAGGACCCATTTTACAATTATATGGTAGGTATTATTTATTAGGTATACTTATTATTTATAGTAGCTAGTAGATATTAATATTATTCATTTAATATTCTAATACCTATCTATTTAAAATACTTATATTTGTATGTATTTTAATATAATCATACTATCATGTAGGTGTATAAACAAAGTAGATTTGGTTCTCAAAACAGATCGTTTTGTAGCGATTGGTATAAACAATATACTTGGTTGGAGTATAGTATAAAAAGCAACGCAGCATTTTGCTATGCATGAAGAATGTTTGCTATTCAAGATCAATTAATTAAATTGTGTGCAGAGGATATCAGAGAAACTATTGTTAAAGAAATTGAAAAGATTGGATTTTTTGCTTTAATGTGTGACGAAGCTAGGTTTGTTTTATGCATTATTTTTATAAAACTCATATTTTTTAATGGTTCAAATTAATTAAATTTTTATTCAATTGTAGATGCTATAGAGAAGAGCAATTGTCAATTTGTGTAAGATATACCGTTGACTTGGATGTTTATGAAAGGTTTTTATGTTTTGTTGATGTTTCAAAAGGACTAACATCCAACCATATTATAAGTGCACTGGTTGAATGTTTTGAAAAACAAAAACTGACCATGTCCAAAATTAAAATAATTGCACAGTCCTATGATGGCGCCAGTGTTATGTCCGGACACTTGCATGGTGTTCAATCAAGAATTAAAGAACACTATCCATTCGCTATATACACTCACTGTATGGCACACCGCCTTAATTTGGTAGTTGTAGATACATGTAAGACAATAAAGGTAATATTAAAACTTAGAAAAATCATCAAATTAATAAACTTGTAGATATTCATTTTATGTGTTATTATATTTTTCAGAATACAAAACATGTTTTTAATATGCTTGAAGTAATATATGTACATTTTTCACAACCATCAAAAAATAAAAAATTATGTGAAATGCAAGGCAATTTAGGACTAAATAAAGGAAATTTATTAAGAATATGTGATACAAGATGGGTGTGCAGATATAAAAATTGTGTTGCAATGTTGAAAAATTATTCCAGTATTCTTAATATTCTTAAAGATGAAATTGAGGAACAAACAGATAAAGATGTAGCACGTGCATTAGGTATTGTTATAGGAATTTCATTTAATAATTTTTTTTTAATATATAGGTGCATTTATAAAACTAAATAAAATAATAACAATGTTCACTGTTCTGATTTGTAGGTATTTTAAGTTCTATTAAAAAATTAGAATTTATAATAGTTCTTCACATACTGAATGAAGTGTTATCCATTATAAATATATTAAGCAATCAAATTCAATCTAAATCTGCACCTTGGGAACATCAAATAGTATGATTCAAAGTGTGATTTCTACTTTTGAAAATCAGAGGAACGAAGATGGTTTTTTAAAGCTTTGGAAACAAATTAAGGAATTTGCACAGGTTAACCAAATAACATTGGAATTACCAAACTCTGGTAAAAATTAATTATTTAAAAATGTGTCAAAAAATAAGATGTTTTTTATTGTAATACCAATTATTAATGGTTTTACTATTATCTCCTTAGAAACAAAATCTAAACGTAAACGGCAAGAACCACGTCACTTGCAGAGTTATAATCTCGAGACCTTAACTGGCTCACAAAGTGAGACAGAATGTAGAACAATTGGAAAAGAGCATTGGAAAATCATTTATTTTCAAATAATTGATGCTGTTCTTGTAAATTTAAAATACCGTTTTTCGGATGAAAGTTTAGTTTTAGCTAACTCGTTAGACCATTTCATAAAAATGGATTTTGGAAAAGGTTCATATTTCATCAATCATTATAAGGTAAGTAAGTTATTGGACCTACCCTGGTTAATTTAATTTATAATAGATTATAAATACCTAACAAATATATAAGTAACCATGTATATAATATATTATTGTTATTAATATAATGTATGTTAATTTTGTGAATAAAATAATCATGTAAAGATGATATAATTTCAGGATGTTGTAAGTATTGATTTAATATCATTGAAAGCAGAAATGTTGCTGACAAAAAATTGTATTCAAAATAGAAATTTGGATTTTGATATACTTGGAATTAAGAAAGTGGTGACCAAAGATGTTTTTCCTAACTTGTTTAAGCTTATTCAAGTAGGATTAACTATTCCAAAAAGCTCAGCTACGTGCGAAAGGTCTTTTTCGTCTATGCGCCGAATAAAGAATTGGCTTAGGACAAGCATGGAACAAGCTATATTTACAGATTTATCAATTATTAATATAGAAAGAGATCTAAGTAATACAATTGACAAAAATAAAATAATAAATAATTTTGCATTATCTCAAAGACGTATATATAAATAAAAATAAAAATTATATTTACCTGTACACTATGTTGTTTTTTTTAATTTTTTTTAGTATTATTTTATTATAAACTTAATAATTATAGATAATAAGTTAAATTATAGATGAATGAATGAATGGTGTTGTAAGGGGGGTGTGGGGGGCAAAGCCCCTCACGGGTCACGTTAGTCAACATACATTTAGCACCCCCATAAATTAAGCCCAAATTGCGCCTATGTCCTATACCAACACAAAAGTTACTGTAATGATATTATTATACAATTATTATTTTTTATTATATTTTATTTTAAAGTATTTAAGTATTATATGTGTTATTTAATTGTTATAAACTATAAATTTGTGTAGAATTTGTATGTTAATTTGTTTTTCTAATAAAATAATTAAATTATTTCTATTTATTTTCCTTCATATTATGACCAAGTGATTTGAGTAAGTCAGTTAGTCATTTCTTAATATGATCAAGTAACTATGAAATCAGTTGGTCATTTTTCATCTATCTTTTTTATGTTTTACAAGTATTTTGATAATTATTATAAAATATAAAACATGATAATTCAAGGTTTAAATGCTTTACTTTTTTATGGATTTTTTAAGATAAAAAATGATTAAAATCGAACGAGTTCATGAATTTACAGATCATTGTGAATATTTAATTATGGTTCCTCAAAAAAGTTCAAATTTCATTTAAACACTTTTTGCACGACGGCGACGAAATGTAAAATATGCAAGAACAATTCATTAATTACTACCATAAAACTAAACAACTATTGTTAGGGCTTAACATAGGCGCAAATAGGGAGTTACATTGGCGGGGGCTCAAGCCCTTTAATATATTCAACAAAAATCCCCCTCCAAAAAAAAAAAAAATAATAACAATATTACTTTTTTTTTATTAGCTACTAGTATAAAATATTAAAATTATTACTTATTAATGCACATATATTTATTATTAACTAGATAATTGGTTACAATATTAAATTTATTCTTCTGTTTGATTTGGCAAAGTCATTTAAAACTGAGACCCTGTCAATATTGATATCTTTTTCAATATTAATTATCCCTAAATTGCTAAATCTTTCCTGGAGCATCGTTGTTCGCATCCATGTTTTCAACCTCCTCATTGCGGAAAATGACCTTTCACAAGTAGCGGAATTGATTGGCAAAGTTATTGCTACATTAAATAATTTATAATAATTTGGAAAGATTTGTTTGCTATTCAATGAGTTTAAGTGATTTTGCAGAACTTCCAAATCAACATTAACTTTCAAGGTATTTTTGATAACCATCATTTCTGATCTTAAAGAATCTTTGGAAACACCGAATAAATCCTAAAAGTTATGATTTACAAATTAATTTTCAAAAGTAAACAGTAAATAAAAAGTAGATTAGAACATTCACTTACATTGTTTAGCACAGTTTATTAATATAAATACATTATAAATTAATATTAAATTTAGTCTTTAAAAAAATTAATACTTCTAATAATTCTCATTTTACCTTATAATGATTAATGAATTGTAAACTTTCATTAAAGTTTAATTTTAAAAAGTTGTCTACAGATTGGGCTATTTCCATACTTTCTGGTGAAAACCGTTTTTCCATATTGACAATAATAATATCAAGTATAGGATAAAAACAATGCATTTTCCAATAATTTTTATTTATTGAAGTACCCATTAGTACATCATTAACACGGTATTCTTCTGCCGAAGTAGTTGATAGTACAGCATATTGTTGTAAATATGTAGGTTCCCTTCTACGACGTTTAGAGCCACCTGAATTAATTAAAATTATATCAATAATTTGAATCATAAATTTATTTTATTTTAATAGGTATTATTATAATAACACACCTTGTGAAGGAATATCCAATGACACATCATGTTCTTCACAAAATATAGTAATATCATTCCACAGATTATCAAAATATACATCTGAACGGTTATTTTTCAGAGTATCAATCACACCACATACTAATGAACTAGATTTTCCAAGAGTTGTAGACTTTGATTGCAATTGAGTACTTAGAATGTTAATAATTTTTAAAACATCATTAAGAACAAACAAATGTACGACAAATTTCCCATTTTTTATTGTAGACAGAAGACCTATTGCTTGGGCAACATCTTTTATTTTTGTAATTCTATTTCTTCATTAAGAATATATAGTATAGGTTTAAAATTTGCGATGACTGAGTTACAACTCTTATAACGGCAGACCCATCGAGTATCTGATAACTGTGGGATTTTAGTTTTTTTAACTCCTAGTTTTTCTTGAATGTCGGTCATTTTTTTATTTTTCGTAGGTTGACTAAAATGAACATACAACGCTTCCAAGCCATTAAATAAATTCCGTGCGTCCTAAAATTAAATTTTAAAATACTTGATGTAACGATGTCATATTATTTTTATTAAAGCACAGAATTTAATATTCCATAACTGAAATAAATATACATACATTTGTTACATTTATAAATATAATTGATCTCACCTTTAAATGTTTACACATATCAATGACCACAAGGTTTAATTTGTGTGCCATACAGTGTACATAAATAGCTTTAGGATGTATTTCTTTAAGCTTAGCCTGAACTCCACCAGTATGACCCGACATCACGCTAGCACCGTCATATGATTGACCTATTATATTAATTTTGTCCAAGTTCAAAGAATTTAAAAACTGTAATAGAACACCAATTAAACTGTCAGCATTTTGACTTTGAGATACATCTAAAAATCCAACAAATCGTTCTTCTACTTTAAGGTTTTTTGGGTAACGAACACACACAGCTAACTGTTCTTCCTTGTGACATCTAGAATTTTTTTTTTATATAAAACAATTATCAAAATGTAGCTTAAGACTAGTTAAGTAAAAAAAAAAACAATATAATATTAAGAAATTACCGAGCTTCATCACACGAAACGCTATACATTCCAGCACTTATTATATCTTCAACAATAGTATTCCTTAAATGTTTAGCGCATATCTCAATGATTTGATTTTGTATTAACCAACTTGTATGATTTGTTGGTTTAGCATAATTTAAAGCAAAAGTTGGATTATACTTTGCCATTAGTTTGCATGCTTCTTTTAAGTTACCTACAGTAAACATGATAAATAATATAAATAGGTATATAATTAATTAACATTAGTTAGGTACTTTTATAAATAAAAAAATATATGGTACTGAATTCACCCAATTCACCTTGATTTAAAGATGTTTCATTTTCAATATGACCTCTAAATGCTACTCCTTGATGTGCCAAAAATAGTATGATATCAATTAATGTTAGCATGTAATCTCTATTTTCTAATATTTTATCACGGTGTGCATTTGTAACTAATGTATGGACAGAACCAGAAGTTTTAGATTGGATATGTGCATGCCACTTTGTCATACAAGTCAAATGGTACTGACAATTAGAATGCAACTCCAACTTTGATTTAGTGTATTTCGATCCTACTCCTCTAGAGCCAAAAATCTACAAAATTAATATTTAGTATGTTTTTATAAATAATCTACAAAAATTAATATATATATATATAAGTATCAAAATAGTTTAAGAATAGTAATTTAACACTTACTTTTTTCCAATTTCTAAATCCTTTAGTTGAAAATTCCATGTTAGCTACAGTTCTAGACCCAAACATTCTACAAGGATAGCAAAATATAGCATCCTCAACCACACTATACTCTATCCAATCAAAACGACTATATACTGTAGGAGAAAAACCTCTATTTTGTGAACCAAATTGTGTCTGAGGGTATTTCTATACAGAAGAATAAAATTATTGATTATTATTTAATACTCATTAGTTTTAAAACTTGAGCTACAAAAGGCTATGTTAGAAGATAAAAATATATATGAAACACTAAAATGTATATTTTATAGGTAGGTAATATTATACTATTATATTTATTATTTTAATATTTTAAAATAAAATAAAAAATAAATATAAATACAGACTAAAATATCTAATTATTGTACTGCACAATTTAACATCAAAATAATAACTAGGTATATAATTAAATTGTAAGACTTACTTCTAATATAGGTTTAGCAGGACCTGAATCAATATCACCTAAATCATTTACCCTGGTATTTGACTGAAAACTATTAATTTGTGGATCTGTGTAGGAGTTTGATAGTAGATTTGCATTTTCTTCTAGTAATGTTGTAACGTTTTTAGATCCAAATGAATCAATCTTTTAAAATGTGAAATATTAATTCAAATAAAAAAAAAAAAATGAAAAATGTTAAAGAATGCTACTTACAACTCTGGACGATGACTGTGGAATGCCATCATTGTCTTCTTTGATATCTTTTTCAGTAGGAGTACTTGATACACTTTTTTTTATATTAAAAATGCTAAATACTAATTTCTTATCCATAATAATTCAAATCGTTTTTAATATGTAAGGTGAGGTAACTTGTTTATAGCAAACGTTTTTAAAATTAACATTAACACTGACATTGGCTATTATAGTTACAATGTACAGTATACAGGTATAATTAAAAACTGTCAACTGTCACACTGAAGACTGAACTAATAGAAATAGACAATAGTGCGTACAGTCCGTACAAACGTCATATTATAACATAATTTTCTATGGTACAGACTACGTTGATAAAATGTGCCAATAAGTAATAACAACTGACAAGACAGCAATAAACTAATAACTTATGTCTAATAATAGTAATGATCATGAACTAATAAATAATAAAATAAACTATGACGTTATATCGGCAATATGCTTGATAATCGCTGGAAAACCCGCTAGCTGTTTACCAGCTTACCCGTATAATATACTCGTACACATATATAATATTATAATTCATAGTATCCTACCATTTTACTATAACTTGTCTATTTATAAGTCTTAGGCTAGGAACACATTTTAATGCACGACATGTTAACCGTGCGGTAAAGTCATGATGCACGTGACTGTTTTCGAAATATCGCGCGATATTTATGTTCCCAATATTTCATAAATCAATTATTCTATAATTAAATTGTAAAAAAAAAAAATTATTGACCATTTATATATTTATAATAGGTACATTATATTTTAATATAAGAGTAAATATTGGGGGGGCTTAGATGGAATCAGGGGGGGCTTAGCCCCCCCAAGCCCCACCCTATTTGCGCCTATGGGGCTTAATCAAATTCAAATAATTTAATTCCCCAGCCCAACAATATATATTATAATTAAATAGCAATACATGATATCTGGTGTGTTTGTGACTGATAAGAGCAAACAGTGGGTTGCCATATCACACACCAGTGGATTGTTATAAGCGTTACTAGCTTCCGATGAGTAACGTGAGCAGGACACAACCATAACTCATAAGGCCATTTCTTTACTTCACTTTTTCTGCTGCGGTCGTCGGAGACACATGCACGGCAGGATTGTGTGTATTGTGTGACCGTTACTCACTGGAACCACGTTTTCAAATTTGTGTCCTCAATGTAAATTCATCATAACCACACATCGTCACTTATCCTAATTTTTATTCATATTTGTCGAAGTCTTCTGTAAGTATCGTTCAGTATAAATCTGTAGTAAGCATTTATCATTTTTACCAACTTCAGGGCGGTGGAACATACTTACAGAAGCACGTGAATTGCATGTTATTGTCCAGTGAATTTTTCGTTGGAGCTGATGGCTTGTTAGTCGTACGTCTCGGAAACGCCACATATTTAATATCATATTTCTATTGTATTCTTCTTTTATTGTGCAATACGTGCGTTCTGAGGCGATAGCATTTTGGTTCGAAGCAGCTAACAGACATCAGCTCATTATGTAATTCGGCTGACGAGCTGTATTATTATATCACATTATACCTTATATATTGTTTCATCTGTGCTGCCAAGCCTGAATAAATATTGTATTGTTATATTATATTATCTGTGGTGCCAATCCAGAATAAATATTGCATTATTATATTACATTACATTATATATTGTTTCATCTGTGCTGCCAAGCCAGAATAATTATTGTTATACTATTATACACTTAGTCAAATAAATTTTACCTAATTCATGTACCAACAACACCAGCGTTAACAAGCTAAATTTTCCCGACAAGTACATATACAGTCCACTTACCCTCCACCAAAGCAAGCGTAAATAAGCTCTTAACAGAAAACGATAAGAATGAATACAAACTAAACGATATTCTAACAGAGATATTCAATCAGAACATCAGGTATGATAGTTTTCCTATAATTACTTTTAATGTATTTTTTAAATATAAATAAAAGTTTCTTCGTGAAGACCTAGGGTCTATACCTACTTAGATTCGCCAAATAATTCCACCTTAACTTGCTTACCTTTTTTATACCACAATATTATTATAATTATTGTTCTTTAGCTTTCATTTGTAAACAAGTAGGTATCTTATATAATAAAAGTTTCTTATTCATTATCAAATTACTTTTTCTATCACTAATTTTAATTAATCTATTGCACTTTGTCTTAGATATAAGCTTGTCGCAGTTATAAACTACATTGGAAGCAACTCAATAAATTCAGTTGGTCATTAAGTAACGAGTCATTTTTCCGTCGAACATTTCCCCGTAAACACTTTCCCGTAAGACATTTTCTTGTCTAATACGTTTTCCCGCGTGACATTTCCCCGTCACCGTAATTTGTAAAATGTTGTTAAGTAGTAATAATAAAAAATATATAAATAATAATAACAATTTTGAGCAATAATTATAATAAAAAATAATGCTATTGGTATATGTTATTACAGACACATAAAATCATAACAAAAACCCTCCGTCTAACTCCGTGTAAAAATTAGCTAAGTAAAAAAAAGAAGAAAAAAATCAAAAAAAAAATCATTGTATAACCAAAACATTTTTCGCTTCATATAGAATTTATAGAACCAGTAATTTCAAAGCACTATGAAGATGTGATATCATAAATAAATGCTAAGTAAACTGAATTTAAGTATATGGCATAATTCTAGTTTAGCAACCTATCGATTTTTAAAATTTTTTTTTTTCCAAAATGTGTGTTTTATAGTGCTTTATAAGAATGAAAAAAAAAAAGGCCGCTCAAACTTAGTTTTGAAGTTATTGATAAAAAACTTCAAAAACTTCATTTTTTTCGTTACGCGCATTTAAAAAAAAAAAATACTTACAATTGAATATTTTTAATTTTTTTTTTTCAAAATGTGTAGTTTTTAGCGTTTAATAGATTGGTGAAATAATCAAAACTTACCTAATATACTTACTTTTGAAGTTTATGCACGTAAAAATTGAAAAACACCATTTTCAAGATTCATAATAAATCCTTGATAAAATTAGCTGAAAATCGGTTTATTTAATATTTATATTTTTACTGTGTACAGTTTTTGATGAAAAAGTTTTTAGTGAAGTCAGAATTGTGCTATCTAGCTTAGTTTTAGTGTTACAGGTATTAAAAGTTAATAAACGGGGTCGCGGCGGAAAAGATAAAATGTAATAGTTACAGGTAAACAGGTATTTATATATCGGTAGTTGCCAAAATAAGCATCATTAATAGCATCATTAATTAGATAAAATATATACAGATAATGTGGTATTTATCTTGAAAAAATTGCATGATCGTCATTACGATCGATTACTTAGTACGTTAAACTAGTATTTTGTTGTTCAGTTATAATTTTATTCTGTTAAAAATTTAAAATGACATCGATCATTGAAATTTACGAAATATTTGAACATAAAACGAGTGGCCATCTGTCCATGCAGGTTATAAGTGTTTTACAGTCGTGGGGCCTTATTGCAAAAAATAATGTTATTAAGTGTAATAAAGGCCACTTTTTAGAATTGTGTCCTAGCACAGCTTATTGTGACGGTGTCGTTTGGCAATGTAAACAAACGTACGTGAACAGCAGTAAAAAGAAAGTTAAGTGCAATTTCCACCAATCAATCCGAAAGTTCACATTTTTTTCAAACTCCCACTTGTCTATATTTAAAATTGTGACATTCGCGTATTTGTGGACCGAAAAAGTGTCCCTCGAATTTATTCGGAATCAACTTAAAATAGCTCGGCAATCATCTGTCGATTGGGCCTCGTTCCACCGAGAAGTCGTATTTGACGGTATGATACTAAGACACCAAAAAATCGGTAAGTAGAAGATTAAGTACTTAATTTTTACATTTTCATTGATCCCGCCGCAACACGCGTATATAGGCATTGCCCATACCACACGCAAAATTTTTTAATATTATTTTCACAATATTAGACAATTTTTAGTGCATTATTCTTAAAAAATACTTCGTATATAGGTGGAATGGGGATAATTGTTGAAATTGATGAATCAAAATTTGGAAGGAGAAAATACCACAGAGGACATCGCGTTGAAGGCCAGTGGGTGTTTGGTGGAGTTGAACGTGAAACAGGTCGGTGTTTTCTCGTACCGGTAGAGAAGCGTGATAAAGACACATTATTAACTATAATTAAAGATTGGATTTTGCCAGGAACATTAATAATAAGTGATTGTTGGAAGGTAAGTTTGTGTTTTAATTGATTTAACTCATCTGTGTTAAATTTAAATGAGTTTAATGTTTTTAGAGTTATGACTGTTTAAAAGATGAAGGATATAGTCATTTGACGGTAAACCATTCAATAGAATTTAAGAACCCGGAAAGTGGAGCACATACCAATAACGTCGAAGGAATGTGGCGTCATGCCAAAGCTTCCATGACACAGTACTCTAGGAAAAAACATTTTTATGCAGGGTATTTGGCCAAATATATGTTCCTAAAGGGATGTCGTTTTTCGGGCCTAAACCCTTTGGTTCAATTTTTCAAACTTGCAGCACAAGTGTATGACCCAAAGGGACCAACTTTAGACACAGAGACGTCAGAAACAACACCAAATAATTCTGATTCGGGTTCAGACGACGAGGAAGATGATTTCTTTTAATTAATAATTTTTAATTTATAAATGAAATTGTAACTTCCTGTTTACCTGTATTACATTTTCTCATAAATTGTCCCTTGAGTTTGAAAACCAGAGCGACTATACTTGTGTTACTTTAAATAACAAGGTTCAGGTTATACTTGTTAGGTCACTCGTCTGCCCGTAGGGCAGGTATGCTCTCCCCCCCGCCAAACCCCTCCCGGTTAGGTTAGCTATTTTAGCCCCGGGGGGTTTGGGGGCCGAGCCCCCATCTAACGAGAGGTCCGGAGGACCTCGAGTTTGGCGACTGGAGCCGGTAGGCGAAGGAAGCCACTAATATACTTGTGTTACTTTAAGTAACAAGGTTCAGGTTATATTTGTTAGGTCACCCGTCTGCCCCTAGGGAAGGTATGCTTTTCCGCCGCGACCCCGTTTATTAACTTTTAATACCTGTAACACTAAAACTAAGCTAGATAGCACAATTCTGACTTCACTAAAAACTTTTTCATCAAAAACTGTACACAGTAAAAATATAAATATTAAATAAACCGATTTTCAGCTAATTTTATCAAGGATTTATTATGAATCTTGAAAATGGTGTTTTTCAATTTTTACGTGCATAAACTTCAAAAGTAAGTATATTAGGTAAGTTTTGATTTCACCAATCTATTAAACGCTAAAAACTACACATTTTGAAAAAAAAAAATTAAAAATATTCAATTGTAAGTATTTTTTTTTTTTAAATGCGCGTAACGAAAAAAATGAAGTTTTTGAAGTTTTTTATCAATAACTTCAAAACTAAGTTTGAGCGGCCTTTTTTTTTTTACATTCTTATAAAGCACTATAAAACACACATTTTGGAAAAAAAAAAATTTTAAAAATCGATAGGTTGCTAAACTAGAATCGTTCCATAAAATCAATCATACTTTAATTATAATAAATGTAAAACAAACTCTATATATATATATATTGGAACGATTCTAGACAAAAATTTACTTATATATATATATATATTATATATATATATATATACATTTTATTATAATTATAATTTTAATAATGTGAACAATGTTACAAATTATAATTTTAGTAAGTACAGATTAGATAATGCCCCTTTTTTAAATTTTATTTGGTGTGAATTATAAACTTGAAAAGTGGTACAAATTATTTTTTTTAGATGCGGTGTAAATGAGATATAGTTTTTACATTACCTTTTTTATATTAAAAATAAAAAAATAAACGAATAAATATTTACCTATAATTTCAGAATTATAAAATGGAATCTCCTCAAATCGTTTACCTCCGATCTTTGATTGAAGAATTACATTTGAAAGTTTTAGAAAACCAAAAAAGTGTTGATCAAGATGAAGAAAGAAAAAAAAATGATATAAGAGCTTTAAATAAAAAAATTAATAATTTATATAAAAAAAAAATAATAGATCTAGGTAGTTGAAATAGATAGGTTAAGAAATGAAAAAAGAAACGTTTTAGATGAGTTTAATTTTTCTTATTATATTGGTGAAAAATGTAATAGACGTATACGTTATCGTTCCACAATTTTAAATAATCAACTAGAAGATTTAATAAATAAATAAATTTGTTTAAATAAAACTATTTTTTTTAACCTGATTTATATTATTTCTTTAATCTATTTTCCATTTTTTCTTTTTTTATACACCTACTTATATAGAAGTATTACTTTGTTCATAATAGCTTTTCCAAAACATAAAAAAAAAAAAAATGTTTTTTTTAGAAAATGGATTTACTTAACCATATCTTAATTGAAATTCATCGATTGGATGAAGAAATCGATGATAATGATGAGAAGGAAGTACAAAGTAAACATGAACAAAGAAAAACTATAATTTTAATCAAAAGAAAAATTAAAATATTAAGATATGAAAAATACTTAGCTAAAACACTTTTACAAGATATAAAAAAAATAAAAATCTTAAAAGAGAATATAATAAATTTGAGAAATGAAATATTACTTGTTAATAAATATTATGATTTGTATGGTTATGTTAGATTTCGAAAACAGACGTTAGCTTATCATCTGCATAGCGATTATTGTACATTATGGATGATCTAAATTTATTAACAGAATCTTTTTGTTTGAATCTAAAATGATTTTTTTTTTTTTTAAAAAAAACTAAGTACTCATTGTTTATTTAAGAATTTTATTATTATTATTTTTTTTAAAAAATGTAAAACAAAAAAAAAAATACATTTATATATATATATATAAATTTAATGTGTTTTTTTTTATTATTTCAGTCTCATTATGAATAGAAATATAATAACAAAAAAACAGCGTATGAACACGATTGGAAGTGGACTTATTGAAATAGAAAGATTTAGAAAAGGTTCAAAAACTTTCATAATTAAGAACTGTGAAAATTATATAGATTACAAATTATTTTTTAACTATATTTTACATGAGTTAATTTTAAAGTTAAGACAATCGTGTATTAAAACGTCGATCAAATTTAATTTACACGTTGACGCTACTTACACACGTCCTATAACACATGATAAACAAGATGTGGCTTTTAAAACTTCGAATGTTTTAGCATGTAATTCATCCGATTTCGCTAGTTTGTTAAACATAAAGTTTGATAAAATATTAGCTGAAGAATCTGAATTTATTGCTAAAGGTTCAGGATGGACACTTGTTTCAATAGATGGGTTACAGTTGAGAATCAATTAGTAAATCCATTAAAAGGAGGTGCATATTTAGATTTACCTAAATTTATACGAGAAAAAAAGGCTATTATAAACGTTAAAAATAAAGATAAATACTGTTTTAAATATTCTATACTAACCAAATATGATAAGCGTTCTAATAAATCACGATTTAACCAAAATATTTTGATTTTCTTGAAAAAAAGAGTGGGTTAGATTTTAAATGTATTGATTTCCCAACACCAATAAATCAAATTAAAAAATTTGAACGTTTAAATAATGTTTCAGTTAATGTTTATAGTTTAAATAATAAAGGTACTATTTTCCCTCTATTTATAAATAATAAAGAAGAAAAAAATTATTTTGATTTATTTTTTGTCAATAATCATAAAACATCACATTATTGTTATATTAAAGATTTTTCAAGATTTATTAGAAGTCAGAAAACTAAAAATTGTTCTAAATTAATTATTTGTAAGAGGTGTTTTACAACTTTTGGAAATAAACCATGTAAAAGTAAACTTTGGGGTGAAATAGGATTAACTGAACATAAAAAAATGTGTAGTAAGAATAAATTAGGAAGACCAATAATATTTGAAGAAGGAAAAGAAAATAAATTCATATTTTTTAAAAGTTATAAAAAAACTTCTAGAATACCATTTGTTATTTATGCTGACTTTGAATGTATTTTAAAACCTAAACAGACAAATGAATTCACTAAAACTAGTAAAACTTATATCACACATTTACATGAAATTATGAGTTATGCATTTTATGTAAAAGTTGACTATAATATTATCACAGAAAAGTTAATGCAACAGTTTAAAATTCCAACAACATAATAATTTATAGAGGCATTGATGCGGCAAAAAATTTTATGGAAAATATGATTGATATTTCAAAAAAAATAAATGATATTTATCAAATTAATGTACCAATGATTACGTTGACTGAAAAGGAGGAAAAAGAATTTCAAATAGCAAAGGTTTGTAAAATATGTTTATTATCTTTTGAAGAAAATGAATTATTTAAAGTTAGAGATCACTGTCATATTACTGGTAAATATAGACAATGTATTTGTTTTAAATGTAATTTTGAAATAACCAACCCATCATTTGTTCCAATTTTTTTTCATAACTTATCTTACGATAGTCACTTTATAATTCGAGAACTTGGTTTTGATGATAAGAATATACATGTTATTCCAAATTCTGTAGAAAAATATATATCTTTTAGTAAAGAGGTTGCTCCGAGATTTAGTATAAAATTCGTTGATACATTCCGTTTTATGGCCTCCTCATTAAGCGAGCTTGCAAAAAATTTACTTGAAGATAATTCAAGGTTTAAAGAAACTTTAAAATTATTTTCTGATAAAACATTTGATTTAGTCACACGAAAAGGGGTTTTCCCTTATGAGTATATTGATAGTTGGAGTAAATTAAACGAAACTCGATTACCTTCAAAATCTGCATTTTATAACTCTTTAAAAAATGAAGAAATTAATAATAATGATTATTCTCATGCTAAAAAAATTTGGAAAGTATTTAATATTAAAACTTTGGGTGAGTATAGTGATCTTTATTTGAAAACTGATGTCACCATACTAACGGATGTGTTCGAAAATTTTAGAGATTTATGTTTATCTACTCTTAGTCTAGATCCTGCTCATTATATGACTGCTCCAGGATTTGCTTTCGATTGTATGCTTAAATATACTAAGGTTAAATTAGAAAAATTGACTGATTATAACATGCTTTTATATTTTGAATCCTCAATCAGAGGGGGTATCTGTCAATCAGTTAAAAGATATGCTAAAGCAAACATACCAAACATTAAAGGTTTGAACTATAATCCTAATAAATCAATTTCATGGATTACATATCTTGATTGTGTAAATTTATATGGAAAATCGATGTTAACTGAGCTACCTTTCAAAGATTTCGAATGGGTTGATGACTTGAACATAGATGTTACTAAAATTCCTGATGATTCAAAAGTCGGATATATATTAGAAGTTGATATTGATTATCCTGAATATTTACATGAAAAACATAATGATTTCCCGTTTTTACCTTTAAACGAATGTCCTCCAAATTCAAAAGTTAAAAATTATTAACTACTTTCATCATCAAAAAAAAAAAAAAATATATATATACACTATAAAAATTTAAAACAAGCAATTGCTAATGGTCTTAAATTAGTAAAAATTCATCGAGCAATCAAATTTTCACAGAGTAAATGGATGGCCTCATATATCGAACTATGTACGAGAATGAGGAGAGAAGCTAAAAATAGATTTGAAAAAGATTTTTGGAAATTATTAATTAATAGCGTTTTTGGTAAATGTATGGAGAATGTTCGAACTAGAGTTTCTTTTTAAAACTGGTTACATCAGATAAACAAGCAAATAAATTGATGATGAAAAATACTTTTAAAGATAGAACTATATACTCTGAAAATCTTATGGCTATTCACCAACATAAGGAAACTATCAAATTCGATAAAGCAATTTATGTAGGGTCTGCAATTTTAGATGTCTCGAAAACATTTATGTATGATTTTCATTATAATGTAATGAAAAATAAATATAATAATGTAAGAGGGGTTCATAATAACGTAGACAAATTCATAATGCTTTCCTTTATTAATTTTTATTGATAGAGAAACGGTCATCGCGACACGTATCTCAAGACTGACAAATAATAGCTGTACGCAGGTCGTCTGACCGATCGGCATACACACACACACACAATACAATTAATTAATAAAAATAAATATCGCTCGACCGGTCTAGATACGGACGGTCGATTCACATTGATCGATAATGCCGATCACTAGAAAACCCGCAATTAACACACAGAAATATAGTAATATAATAGATTAATATAAAATATAAATCCTACAGTTCGGCCATTCTGACCTTTGTTCGTCTCGAACAAAAAAAAAAAAAAAATTATATAATAATAATTTAGGTTTATAATGGTATAATGACAATCTTAAATTCTTAACTTCGTACAAACAAAACAAAAAAAAATAATTAATTAATTAATAAATAAATAAATAATATACGAGTATACAAAGACGCAACACATAAACGGCATGTTGCGGGACATTACATAAAATTAAAATTACATCGAATATAAATTAACATTTGTACGCTGACGAATCCTTATTAGGGATGTCGTCGGACGCTCGGTCCTCAGAACTCTTGTGAGCAAGGAATAAAATATAACACTATTGTTTCACAAATTAAATATGGTTATATATTATAATCTGTTTGTGAAAATCTTTGGGAGACGGGGAACACCGTTAGTCTGGACGCGGAGCTGCAACAATCAACGACGGCTTGAGTCGATGACCAAAATGAGCGCACTGAAGACGAACTGCCGAGCTGCACGTTCCAAATTGGAGCCGAAGAGTATAAAAATATTAACGCGTTTATAAAAAACGGTAAGAGCACCAGTGAGCGATATATATCAAAAAACAAGAGAAGAGCAACAAAAACGCATGTGTAGACAAAAACAATGGCGACGGAGCAGACGAAAAGTAGTTGCGGGAGCCGGGAGCACGCACACACACACACACCGACCGTAAAAGCGACGGTTACGGCGGCGGCCTACGCGTCGTTACCCGAGCCCGGGTGACGAGAGCATCAGGCTGACCAATATAATAAATGACCGAGCGTGGTCACCACTTGCCGCCGAGCAGCGGCAAATTCGAAAATATGAAAAGATCGAACATACTCCCCCTTGCAAGATACAGCTGTCTTGCAAATGAGGTTCGAACAGTCAGGATGCAGGCGATGGAGCAAGTGACTACTTGGACGTAGCACTTGAGCGGAGCAGCTTGGGCAGAGCAATTTGAGTTGATGAACGAAACAGCTTGAGCAGAGCAACTTGAGTTGATGAACGAAACAGCTTGAGCAGAGCAACTTGAGCAGAGCAGCTTGAGCAGAGCATCTTGAGCAGAGCAGCTTGAGCGTGACGGAATAGCGCAGTGGAATTGAGCGGTTGAGCAGTTGATGTTGAACGGAGCTGTAGGGGTTGAACGGAGCGGTAGGTGTTGAACGGAGCAGTGTCAGTACTAACGGTGTTTTAACATTGGGGCAACATGGGCAGTTAACCCTCACAATTTATAATATATATATAAAATTAAAAGAAATTATAATATCATGTGCTCGAACCTGAGCGGAATTAAATATCACACAAGAAACAAAAAAATTAATATTACAGATACATGATAATCAACTTTATGTTACAATATTTTTTTTTTTTTAATGGACATTGTGAGCTTAATAATAAACAATAAAAAACTAGCACCTTCCACACAGGTTTCCGAGGATGAGCATCCGGCGGAACATGTGGTAGCAGGCGAAATGGCTGGTGTAACACAAAAAAATTTACACAAGAGCATAGCAGTGACACACAAACATAGAATGTAAACAGATACATTGGTTAGGAGTTAATCGTTGTCTACGGATCAGTGGGCAATGGTACTAACTTAACTACTGGTCTAGTGAACACCCCCTTGCTAGTGATCACCTTAGCTACCCGCACTATCTGGTCGGTGCCCGGATACACCTCTATAACCCTACCCAATGGCCAAGAGAGGGGAGGAGAATCAACAGTTTTCACTACTACCATATTACCAACCTCGACATTGTTACTTGTCTTAGTCCACTTCCCACGTGTTTGAAGAGTATTCAGGTACTCCTGCGACCAGCGTCGCCAGAAAAACCGAAACGACTGCTGGAGGAGCTTCCAGCGAGTACGCAGGCACAATTGAGTATCAGGGGACTCCGGGTCGGGAATAGACAGCAACGGTCTACCGATTAGGAAGTGTCCGGGGGTCAGACACTCAAGATCATTAGGATCAGACGACGCGGGAACGAGCGGGCGTGAATTTAAAGCAGCTTCTACCCTGCACAGCACAGTGGTGACCTCTTCCAACGTCCAAATCTGAGCATTCATGGTGCGAAGAAGTAAAGACTTGGCCGACTTCACGGCAGCTTCCCAAATCCCACCAAAATGGGGAGCACCAGGGGGGTTGAAATGCCAAGCACAGGGTAAATGTCCTGAAATTTTATCCCTCTGATCCGGGTGGTTGATCAACTGTCGAAGCTGTTTGGCTGCCCCAACGAAATTGGTCCCGCAATCTGAGTAGATAGACGAAGGTAGACCACGCCGAGCAACGAATCTATCCAAGGTTAACAGGAACGCATCAGAAGACAAAGCAGTAACAGTTTCTAAATGAACGGCCTTTGTAGTCATACAGACAAAAACAGCTATGTAGACTTTACATATTCGAGCCTTGCGTAAGCTCAATTCTTTCATCTGCAACGGTCCCGCGTAATCAATACCGACTATGGCGAATGGATGAGCTTCCTGGACGCGAAAACCGGGCAGAACTGCCATCATGGGCTGAGGATGGACCATAGCGACCTTGGCACAGATCACGCACTTCCGGATTACCCGGTGGACAACAAGCCGGATACCAATTATCCAAAACCGTCTCTGAACTAATGCGGTAAGCAACCGTGGACTCGCATGACAAGCATAGCGATGCCAATGACGAGTAATAAGCACTGCAAGGTGAGCTTCCTTGGGTATCAACATAAGATGTCTCCGACGTTCCGACCAACTGGAATTTTGAAGACGACCCCCTACACGAATTACCCCCAGAGAATCCAAAAACGGAGCGAGGCGAGCTAACCCCTTCTGATGAACTTCTTCACCTTTGTTCAAATTGTTGAGTAATTCACGCAGGAAATACCCTTGTGCACTTTTTACGACCGTAAACAGAGCAGAATTCAGCTCTGATTGTTTTAAAAAACCAGTATCGTAATCCTTCTTCAAGCATCTCAACATGAAACGGCGTAGTCGAGCAACTACTCGAATCATATGGTCGAAGGAGGAGAAACGCGCATACCACTCGGCTGGAGCCTGGCTTTGCGACAACAAACACGCCGGCTGCACTTCAGGTAACTGATCCAGAGTTAATTTGACGATACCCTTCGGCCAGCTGTCGACAGGGGACGACAAAAAACTTGGACCATTCCAATACAAAGTGGACCTTTCGAGAGCTGTTGGAAGCAGTCCACGTGAGGCGCAATCAGCAGGGTTGTTCTCTGACCGGACATGTAACCATTGGCAATTAGGAATTGAAGATTGGATCTGGAATACTCGGTTGGACACAAAGGTTTTAAAAGAGGTATGAGGATTGCTCAACCATGAGAGCACAATGGTTGAGTCTGTCCATGCAAACACTCCTGAAATACCAATCTGATTCTCCAGAATGCGTCTTAGTCTACCTAGCCACAATGCGAGCAGCACTGCGCCACTCAATTCGAGTCTTGGAATTGAAGTAGACTTCATCGGGGCTAATTTTGTTTTAGACCCAAGGAGATATGAGCGTATATCTCCTGATGAATCCACCACTCGTAGATAAGCGACTGCGGCATACCCTTTCTCAGAAGCATCAGAGAAACCGCACAACACATAAGCGCAACCAGTGGAGCAACCGATATAACGCGGAATCTTGATACCTACGAGCCAATCCAACGAATGATAAAACTCCTGCCAATCCTCTTCTATGTCCGATGGCAGTTCATCATCCCACCCGATCTGTGCGAGCCACACCCGTTGCATTATGGTCTTCGCGTAAAAAATGGTTGGTGCTAACAAGCCTAATGGATCAAAGATCCTGGCGATCATAGATAGCACACCACGTTTGGTAGGTATCATCTTGAAATTATTCACGCTAAAGGAGAAATAATCCTCCCCATGGTTCCACCGCATACCCAAAACATGTGTCGCATGATCCTGCTCAAACGCTAACGGATCTCCGGAACAATCTTCCGGATGTAACTGACTCGGCAGCTCTGGAGCGTTACTCGCCCACTTTTTAAGCTGTAGGCCGGATCTGGAAAGGATATCTATTAAATTGGACTGGAGACTTTTGGCCGCCTCTAAAGAACCCGCGCCAACACAAATGTCATCCATATAGGTTTGGTTGTAAAGAGCGTTCTTGACATCCGGGAAGTCCTCACATTCCGTGTCAGCAATGTACCGGAGGACACGTAGGGCTAAATAGGGAGCACTATTTACCCCGTACGTGACCGTGTTGAGTACATACTCCTTGACACTGACTTGAGGGGAATCCCTCCACAAGATAAATTGACATCCTCGGTACTGTGGTAAAACGCCAATCTGACGATACATCTTACATATGTCAGTTGTGAACGCTACCTTATGCACTCGAAAACCAATCAGAACATCGACAATATCTTGCTGGAGTTTCGGACCAACCAACAAGCATTGATTGAGTGACACTCCGGAATGGCACTTCGCAGAAGCGTCGAAAACCACCCTTAACTTCGCCACCTCTCCATCAACCTTCTGAACAGCATGGTGAGGGATGTAATACCGACCATCTCCTTCAACGATCGACATGTGGCCCAATTCTTCATACTCCTGCATGAATTTGCGATAGGCATCATACAAAGATTGATCGGCAGACAACTTCCGCTCCAACTGCAGAAGACGATTCAGAGCCACTTGACGTGAACCAGGAAAAGATTCAGATGATCGACCCGAGCGGAAAGGGAGAGGAACAGAAAAACGACCTTGAGAATCTCGTCTCATCTCCGTCTGAAACAGCTCTTCGCACATGCCATCTTCAGTAAACTGAGGCGGAGCAGCCTCAGGTTCCTCAATCTTCCAAAACTTCTCCATGATAGATTCTATAGACGACACCAATGACACCAGCATGGATTGTGCTCCAATATCTGGATGTTCTTGAACCGGGCCGATCAGCACCCAACCGAAGACGGAGCTGTATACGGAAGGAAACCCTGGACCCAATGAACTATTCTTGTCATTCCAGATTTGAGGGAAGACATCAGCTCCAAGGAGCATATCAACCGGAGCAGGTTTGTCGAAGCTTGGATCTGCAAGTGCCAAATGGCTGCACCTTGCCTTTACCTTGGCTGGTAATTGTCGGGCTGGCATGTCAGAAGTAATTGCGGGCAACACCAATGGGTTGACTTTGATGGATGGAGTGGGACTGCTTCGAGGTTGGATCGACAGCTGCACAATGCCTTGCACCTCTGGAATCCTTTGGCCCGACAAACCGGTGACAGGTACCGTCCAACGTGAAGGCTTTAATCCCAAACGATTACAACAGGCCGTAGTTATTGCGCTTATTTGCGAGGCGGAGTCGATCAGGGCACGTATCATCTGACAACCTCCCACTGTGTCTCGTACATGAACCAGAGCTGTTCCTAGTAGCACCGTAGGGGATTGCTGTCGACCTAGCATGGCAGCAGGCGGATTCGAAGCCGTGGGTTTTGACTCCCGATGTAATAATGCGTGATGACGACGTCTACAGATGGAGCACGAAGCGGGACACTTAAACGACATATGTCCTTCACCGAAACAAACCATGCAAAGTCGATGGGTACACACGAGGTCATAACGTTCGTCAATCGAACAGGACTTAAACTTAGAACAATCAGCTAATCGGTGAACACCGGAACAAGCTACACATTTCGACGGAGCAGTCTTCGACGAAGGTTTGGACGGAGTAGAGTCGGACGCAGACACCAAAGCAGATTTGGGATCACGACGAAGACTAGTTTTCTTTGTGATGGTGGGCCTGGACGAGCTTCCAGACGGCTGGATACCAGCGTTTTCAATAACTTGAATCCTTGTCTTGACGAATTTTAACACACTATGAATAGACGGATATTCCTCATCATTTTCAGCTTCAAACAAACGTCTCGATGATACAGGTAAACACCTGGCAGCCAAGGAAAACAATAAGAACGACGATAAGTTTGGAATATGTAGCGATTCCAACAAGGCAATATTTTCATCGAAATTCGATAAGAACGTTTGTAACGACACGAAAGTTTCAGAACTCGCGACTGGAGCGGATAGTAACTTGTCAATGATCGTCGAAGCAAGTTTACGCGGTTTGTCATACCGTTCCACTAAAGCATTCCAGGCTAGAGAATAAGTTTCATTCGAAACTGTATAACCTTTCACTACCTCTTGCGGATCAGCATGGAGGCATCCGAGTAGATAATAAAACTTATCTATGTTAGGAATATTCGAACGTTGGTCGACTAAGGCCTGAAACCTGTCCCGAAAAGCTGGCCAGTTCTGACACTCACCATCGAAATATGGTAGAGGTATCTCCGGAAGCCTAGCAGGAGCTATAGCTCTCTCAAAAGATACCGGACAGTCCTTGGAAGTGCTAGTGGAGCAACTAGCACTATCACCCTGGACATCATAGGTGACTTGTTGGATAGTGCCAACGCTTACAACCGGAGCAGGTTGGGCAACGGCACTCATAGCCTTAGCTTCAACCACCAAAGCACGGATGGTAGTCTCTACCTCCAACGAAAACTCCCCCAACAGGTTCAACTCAGATAGTAGTTCCAACAGATTATTATTCTCAACGACAAAATTAGACCACAAATTATCAATGTCAGCAATAGCGATTGCTAATTGAGCACGACTAGCTTGATCAGTAGCTGAATTAGTGGCTAACGTATGTATCTGTTTTATCCGAGCGATAACTTGATCTCTGCGAAGGGTCACTCGTTCCCTTGCACGAGCATCACGTTCATTGACAGCCATTGTATCGAATATACTGATAAATACTCAAAACTAATTACACTGATAAACCAGAGCAGGAATAAATTGCTTGTTAATAGTCAATATCACTTGAAGAAAAGAACCAGAGCAAGTCCAATAAATGAAGAAATAATAAGATGGCAACTGAAAAGTTATAATAACTAAACGATACCAAGACAAGCTAATGCGTTCAATAAACTGTAGTCAGACCAACAAATAAGACTAAGAAAAAGATCTAAATAGACAAGAGGTCAGCTGAACAGCTGCTCACGCACAATATATTTTATAATAAAATATAATAATAATAAAATAATAGGGGAGCTCCCACTAATATAATTTTATACCATACCCAGGTGTAACCGGACAACACAATACCAAAATATAAATGTTAAGTTAATTACAATAACTATAAACAAGTTAAAATAATCAAGTATATCAATTATAATCTTCAGTTGACCAACCTAAAGTAAATATAAAATAACAACCCTTAAACTAATATAATATATAAAGTGATAATACAGTACCTGAACACTGATATCATCCCCGACGCACACTTAGATTATTGCTAAACAGTTTTTATAATATAAAGCTTATACAGTGAGCACTGAATATGTTACTGTTCACCCAACTACAATGGTAAAATAGTAATATAAAAGGTAATAGCTTAGATAAAATGTCACACACAAGATAGGCGTTAACCAGACCAGCAGCTAGTTAACAAAACCCAAAATCTATTACACAATTTAATACCCAGTAAACTAATTTAACCCAGGGAGTACCATAAAATGTAATACTGTATAATAGATTATAAAATTCAAGGTAAATGTAAGTAACCCAACACTAATATAAAAAAAATCTAAATTAATATATTAATAATATAACAATGACTGAGCAGTCGATGCGTTGAGTTCTTAATTTTCTTTGATAAATAACACTTATAATATAACTTAAAAATTATTTAACTGCAAAAAAATAATAGATAGGAATAAGAGGATAGGGATAAATAAATGCAAACACGCTATACTCATATGTCACAGCTATGAACAAAATGCATTACTCACTTAAATCCTGAGTACCACTGTTGATGGAACAACCAACCACGCTCTGCTACCAAATGTACGCTGACGAATCCTTATTAGTGATGTCGTCGGACGCTCGGTCCTCAGAACTCTTGTGAGCAAGGAATAAAATATAACACTATTGTTTCACAAATTAAATATGGTTATATATTATAATCTGTTTGTGAAAATCTTTGGGAGACGGGGAACACCGTTAGTCTGGACGCGGAGCTGCAACAATCAACGACGGCTTGAGTCGATGACCAAAATGAGCGCACTGAAGACGAACTGCCGAGCTGCACGTTCCAAATTGGAGCCGAAGAGTATAAAAATATTAACGCGTTTATAAAAAACGGTAAGAGCACCAGTGAGCGATATATATCAAAAAACACGTGCAAGAGCAACAAAAACGCATGTGTAGACAAAAACAATGGCGACGGAGCAGACGAAAAGTAGTTGCGGGAGCCGGGAGCACGCACCACACACACACACCGACCGTAAAAGCGACGGTTACGGCGGCGGCCTACGCGTCGTTACCCGAGCCCGGTGACGAGAGCATCAGCTGACCATATAATAAATGACCGAGCGTGGTCACCACTTGCCGCCGAGCAGCGGCAATTCGAAAATATGAAAAGATCGAACAACATTTGTTTCATAAATACGTAAGTATAATATAGTTTACATGTGCCAAAAAAAAATTGAACGAGGAAAAGAAATAAATTGTAACAATAAATTAATTGACATATTATATTATATTAAATTTGTAGTAAATGTAAAAATGTGCCTAGTAGCATAATAATAAATAATGTACTTCAAACACGGATCCACATTTTCATGCGGTCCGGTCCAACAATACCTTCGTACGGGCGCTGAGTTAATTGAAACCCCTCTATATCCCCTACTATGTATCTATCTCGATCTAATACTTTTCTCACTACGTACGGTCCTCGGAATTTTGGTATTAACTTTTTATTTTGTCCTACCGTCACATCCACATTTGTTATCATCACATAGTCGCCTTCCTTGTAAATCGTCGGTTCCTTACGCTTTGCATTATATTGAGTTACGTTCGAATCTTGGGATCTAATTATCCGTTCTGCTGCCTTGGTTCTCAGAACCTCCATTTCGCGCGGATTATCTGTCACATTATTTTCTAATATTCTCCTTATCTCATCATTAATTTCACCTACCTGGTGTACGCCAAACAATAACATGCTAGGGCTTTGGCCTGTGGAGCTGTGCACTGTGTTGTTGATAGCGAATTCTACCTTTTGTAACACTCGATCCCACCTACTTGTTAATTCCGTCAATTTAGCCAGCATTGGTACAATAGATTTGTTCACTATTTCTACCTGACCGTTAGCTCTGGGTGTACCTGATGCGACCAAAGTTAATTTCACTGATTCGTCTTTTAAAAACTCTTTAAAATTAGTAGCCGTAAAAGATGTACCACGATCGCTAATTATTTGACAGGGTTTGGAATAAGTTTGGAAATAATTTCGCAGATGTTTAATCACTTCATCGGATTTGGTAGTACGGCACGGGTAAAGGCGTACGAATTTACTGAACGCGTCGATTATCACAAAAATGAATTTATTTTTATAATTTGTTTTCTCTAACGGGCCTAAATGGTCTATGTGTAAGGTAATAAATGGTTTATCTCCTTTCGGTATACTAAAGAGAAAACCTTCTTTTCTACCACTAGGTCTAGAGAACTCAATACATTTTAAGCAATTATCTAAATAACGTCGTACTTTATTCTTCATGTCGGGAAACCAATACACGCGAGATATGTTTTCAATAACTTTTAGCAAACCTACGTGGGCCATGTCGTCGTGACATGTACGTATCACATTATTCTCCATTGTTTTCGGAACGTAAAATCTAATGCGCTTGTTCTCTTTGCGATAAATCAAACCGTTACGTAACTCATAAAATTTATTATCGCCCGTTAGTAATTTATTTTTAATTTGTACAATATCGTCGTCCGTGCTTTGTCGAACGGCGAGTACCTGTTCAAATGTATTTGATTCTAATACGAGAATTGCATGGCAACGACTAAACGTGTCGACATGCTGCATGTTTTTGTTAGGACGGTGGAAAATACTGAAATCGTAATTTTGCAAAAATAAAGCCCACCGGGAAATTCTAGTATTTACGTTCTGTTTATTTAATGTTAATCTAAAACTATCGCAATCCGTCATTACTTTAAACGATATACTGTATAGATATACATGGAAACGCTTTATCGCATATACGACCGCCAGGCATTCTAGCTCGAAACTGTGATATTTTGATTCAACGGGAGATGTGCGTTGACTAAAGTAAAACACGGGTTTAAATTTGTTATCGGGCTGTTTTTGAAGTAAAATTGCCCCAAAACCGGACGAACTCGCATCGCAATGTAGCTCCGTTTCCGCCGTGGGTGAATATATAGCTAATACGGGTGTCTTTGTTAAAATTGAACTTAAGTATTTGAATGCTTCCTGTTCTTGCTCACCGAAAATAAAATCAACGTTTTTCTTTACAAGGTCATATAATGGTTTAGCTATTACCGAAAAATTACAAATAAAACGTCGAAAATAACTAGCTAATCCTAAGAACTGCCTGACCTGTTTTTGGTTTTTCGGGACCGGGTAATTAAGCATCGCGTCGACGTGTTTGGTACTAGCCTGTATACCGTGCTTATTTACTATATATCCTAGGTATTCTACTTCGCAATATCCAAACGAACATTTATCGACATTAAATCGTAACTTGTGTTTTGCAGCTATACGGAAAACCTCAGTTAATATTTAAAATGTTCAGGAAAAGTCTGTGTTGCTATTAACAGGTCGTCCAAATACACAAGTAGTTTCCCCCGACAAATTAGGTCATGAAATATAGATTGAATATACCGATTAAAAACCCGAGGTGAATTTGACAACCCAAACGGCATTCTCAGGTATTCATATTGCCCTACAGGCGTGACAAATGACGTATATGGAATAGAAGCTTCGTTCATGCGTACATGATGAAAACCATTTTTCAAATCTAGCGAAGTGAATATTTGTTTTCCTTTTAAACGGTCTAACTGATCATCTATTAAAGGCGCCGGGAAATTATCTTTAACGGTAATTTTGTTAAGCTCTCGATAATCAACACATAGCCTGAAACTTTTATTTTTTTTCTTCACTAATACAATCGGACTACTATAGGGACTATTACTCGGTCTTATTATATTTTCGGATAACAACTCGTTGATAATGTTACGCAGACTACCTTGTTCGCTGTACGACAACCTTCTCGGCCTAAAAGATATAGGTTGTTCGTGTTTCAATACTATTTTCATTTCAAAATTGCAATTATCGTCACTATTTGGTTCTACATTTATTCGCGCTAGGTATTCATCATTATAAATTTTAATAAATTTATCATACACATCACGGTCTAAATTGGGACTTATGTTCACTGTATCTGTACGCACGTTTATATCTGAGTTAAAATCAATGCATAATATTTCGTTCCAATTATCAACTGTTTCTTTCACGGTCTCATTCTCATTCACCTTAATTATGTTTACCTCATTATTTATAAACTCGATTTTATATCCCGGTTTTGTTAAAAGGTCTCTTCCTAAAATCGCACTTGCGCTCATAGTATTGTTTGGTACAATATAAAACGTAATCTTCATCATATTATTATTTACCAATAATTTTGTTTCAAAAATACCTAATACATCGACTTTCGCGCCATTAATTCCCGAAAAATTACAACCGTCCGCGGACTTAAGTACACAATTATTATTCGGTACAAACTCGCGTTTAAGTAGACTTACCGGACTTCCTGTGTCGACCACCGCGTTGAAGCTGACATGACACTCCTCCTCTTCCTCCACTGGTACATTGTATTCGCATCGAACTTCATATGGCAACGGGTACTCGTCTGTTGGCCCACTGTCGCTCTCCACGTCAATATTCATCAGACCAGCCGACCCCGGTTTTCCGTCATCACCGAACCGTTTTTTACGTGTTGGACAGGCTCCTATTTGATGATCCGTCGCCGCGCATTCGTAGCACGCGCCCTTCTCCCTTCTCGGCTTTGGACATTGCGGCGAAATGTGGTCTTTCGACCCACAATTATAACATGAGCGAATAGTTAGTGCTCCGGTTGTTGCAGTTTTTGTTTGATCCTTCTTCGGCATAGCTACCATAGTTGATCGGGTTACACCTGCTTTTTGCGTGTCTTTTTCCTTATTGTCGATATTTGTATGACGAATGCGACTCGAACGTGACGCATCCAAGCGCCCATATTCGACTACGTCGCTTAACAATTCGTCTTCGTCTTTGTGATTACGACTTAATAAGTAGACGCACAAATCTTTAGAATATAGGCCTTCCAAAATCTGTATCTTCATTTCATGGAAAGACATTCCAACCATTTTACATAGGTGTACTTTTTCGTGGAAGTACTCGTGGACGTTTTCATTTCGAACTTGAACACGACGGGACATTTCTTTCCACCGGTCACCGGTCATAACGGTACCAACAAATGTTTTGTGGAATTGTCTTTCGAAATCCGGCCAGTTTTCGATGTCACGTGACGCATACCAATGTCGGGCTGCACCTTCTAGGTGGGCTCGTACGGATTGTAACTTGAAATTATCGGGCCACCGATGTAAATTGGCAACTCCGTTCACAGTCCGTAACCAGTCTAACGCTTGATAGCCAGTGTTGAGACCATTGAAAGCCGGTATCGACTTATTTAAATCCGGAGCAATGGTTATATCGTTGAGTGGTTTATTTTGTTGCAATTTTAATAACTCCATGAGCATATTATTTTGCACCATCAGCGTATTGAGCATAGCGTTCGTATCGACTGCATTTACGCTCTCGACGTTCGATCCATTTTGCGAGGCATTTGTCGAATTATTTTGTTCACCTATTGTCTCTCCATTGGCGAATACATTGTGCTGCGAATTTTCCTCAGTTAGTACCACAACACTTTGTGCATTTTCGTTCCGTTGTGCAATACCCATGACATTCAAATTTCCTTCATTCCGTTCGCCATCATTCTTAGTTTCATTCGCGCGAGCACGAGTAGTCATACCGACGGTATTATTGGTATTCGACATTTCCCGTATTTATTAAATCAACTTATTGTACTTTCAAAATTACTAATTAAGCATTTAAATTAACATTCACATTCATAAGTAAAAAAAAAATTATTACACGTGCGATTCCTAATCCCACTTCTGAAAACTGTAAGAGGGGTTCATACAAAAGTAGACAAATCGTAATGCTTTCCTTTATTAATTTTATTGATAGAGAAACGGTCATCGCGACACGTATCTCAAGACTGACAAATAATATATAATAGCTGTACGCAGGTCGTCTGGCCGATCGGCATACACACACACACACAATACAATTAATTAATAAAAAAAAATATCGCTCGACCGACCGTCTAGATACGGACGGTCGATTCACATTGATCGATAATGCCGATCACTAAAACCCGCAATTAACACACAGAAATATAGTAATATAATAGATTAATATAAAATATAAATCCTACAATAATAAAATACGATTATTGTACTCGGATACAGATTCTTTGGTATATAATATTCGAATATTTATTTTTTTTGATGATATTAGATATGATTTATTTCCGTATTTTGATACATCAAACTATCCAAAAGATCATTATTGTTTTAGCGAAAATCATAAAAATCAACCTGGTTATTTTAAAGATGAAATGAGAGGAAAAATTTTAAAAGAATTTCTTTCATTAAGACCGAAATTATATGCTTACAAGACTGAAAACAACGATGAGGTTAAAAAAGCTAAAGGTGTAAAAAAATATGTAATTAATCAACATAATATGTATTTTAAAAATTATATAGAAGTATTAAATGCGTACATAAACCATATCTCTCTTGATAATAAACAAACTTGTAGAAACATGAATTTTATTCAATCGAATAAACATGTTGTTCATTCAAAACAATGAATAAGCCTGTACTAAGTGGTAACGATGATAAACGTTTTATAACAAATGATGGGATTAATTCACTAGCATACAAACATTAAAATTAAAAAATAATTATTCTAATATTCACTATGTTTAAGAGAATCGATATTAAATGTTTTTTCCACGCTATCTAGTGATAATAATTATTTCTAAAATTTAAATTATTATCATCAGTAGGTGTCGTTCAAAGTGAAGGAAAACATTATATGAATAACTAAAATAATTTAATTTAATACTGTTTTTTATTTTTATAAAAAGGTAAAATATATATAAAAAAAAAATTATTTAATAATATCTTTCGATAATATCCATGAATTATGACTGGAATCAAAACCCATCCATTAACAAGCATTTTATCTTTAACTTTTTTTATAATACGTTCAATTAGAAATGTGTTCGAAAATCAGTCAATTTAATTTCTTGCTCATAAAAACCACCTAGAATTATATTGTTTGATCCATCCTTTAGCTGATAAGTTATTGGTTCTGTATGTAAAACTTTTGAAACTGTGAAAATTTCTGTTGTCCAATTCGGTGTATATCCTTTACTAAATATATGCTTATATTTTGATATTCTTACTTTATCATTAATTTTAAATTTTGGTTTATATAATGTTTTATTTGTTTGTATATTTGATTTGATTTTACTTGTATTTATTCTAGCTTCATATGGTGTACATTTAATTGATCTATGTTTTGTATGATTATAATTATAAATAATTTTTGATATTTTGTTATACCGATTCCATGTACCTGTTGCAGTAAAATGTTTGTATATATTATTTTTTAGAGTTTGTATAACACGTTCTCCAATTGAACACTTGATAACGCTATACGTACTATAATGTCTAATTTTATTTTTTTTCATTAACTGTTGAAATTGATTATTATAAAATTCTGTACCATTATCTGTTTGTAATAATTTTGGATTAGCTTGTTTTAATATATTAAACATACCTATTGTACATTCTTTTCCTGTTTTATTTTTCAATGATTCTACCCATACATATTTCGTGTATGTATCTATAACAACTAAAATATACTTAAAACAAGATTTTGTTTAGAATGAGATTGCATATCCATTAAATCAGCTTGCCAAAGGTCATCTTTAAATCGTGTTATTATACTACGTCTTGGAAATACTTTTCTTGCAGGTCGATGTAGCTCATTAGCTAAACCCTCTAATGTAGACATTAAACTATAATATTCCTCTCACGTAATTCTTCTATAATAGATATGATTTCATTATTTACACCAGTATTACCAGCATTTTGGGACGATGTTAAAAGATTTAATCTAACAACTAATTCATTTGGATCATCATAATACACTAATTGTGTATGAGGTATTACATCTTTATATAAACCAGATCCTTTCTTAACTGACGGTGATAAACTAAATTTAAATAGCTGATCAGTTGGAGGTTCTTCAAATTTAGAACTAATCACTGAAGAAGAAAAATCAAATGGTTCATTTGATATGGCTGTATCATTAATAATGTTTCTTCGTTTTGCGCCTGAGCTAGATAAAAAGTTATCAAATTCTTTTAATTTTAATTGAGAAGGAGTTTTAACTTTTGTGTTATTTATTTTCAATACTTCCTCATTTAATTGTTTTTCATCAATTTTCATTCGACCATATAACGGTTTTACAACGTTTGAAATATCTTGAGGTTTTAGGTTTCCCGTCTGCCTTTAAATAAACTTTAATTGTTTTTTAGAATATTATAATATGATTCCATATCTTCTATCGTCATATTTTTTGGTACTTTCTCACATAATAAAGACCAAAGTCCTTTAGTCCAAGGGTAGTAACTATCAAGCAAGCGTAAGTTACCATGATCAAAAGTGACAGGAATATCTGATATTTTAAGTTGATCATTAACCGAATCATAATGCATGCCAAACGATTTATCATACCGTTGTAATTTAGGATTAGAAATTAAAAAATTATCGAACGATGAATTTGATTCGTTTTCGCTATCTCCATCACTAGTGATCAAGGTATTTTTTTTTTTTAGTAGTGTCAGAAATAAATGAAGTGTTTTTTTCTGGAATTGAAGTCAATGGTTTGAGTAAAGGTATAAATGTTTCGCGAAAATAGTTATCAGAATCTATAACACCACGCTTCATGTTCATTATTTTACGTTTGATATTTTTTTTTGATAATATCAAATTTTTTAACAAAACTTTATCTTTATTCATTGAAAATAATGAACTTAATATATCTGTTTCCTTCAACTAAAGATAATACTATGTAGATTTTGTCTATATTACAACTATATTTATATACTTTTTTTTTTAATAAAAGTATGAAAACCACATCTATATCTACCTTCATTCATTTCACGTGTTTTATCAATAACCATAAATCCGTAATCACTATGATTCCAGAAGAAATGAGAAATTTTCCGAAATTCTGAGAAATCCATATCTGCTGATGAATGATCATTGAATCTATGTTTTAAATTTGTATCATCCTGTTTTAGAATTATTAATAAATTTGAATTATCTCTTACCAGTTGCTTCGGAATTTTAGAATATGTTTGTGCTAAATAGAATACAGAGCTAGCACCTGAATGTATACACATTCCGAAATATTCTCTTATTATCGACTGCGGACCACATAAAACATCATCGAAAATTATTACAGAAATCTTTTTAGTTAAATTCGGTTTTATAACTTTATCAGCGTCTGAAAATATAAAAATGTTAGCACCTTTTATATCATCTATTATTTTTTTTAATAAAACATATTTTTCTTGATTAGAAGTTTTTGAGTATAAATAAATATTTTCAAATCTTATTCCGTTTTCATGAGTTTTACCTGAACCACTAGGACCGACTATAATAGCACGTATAGTATCAGGTAATAACGGTCCATATCTTGACGTTTTTTTTATTATTGAGTATCAACGTTCGAAATATCTAATTTATCTTTCTGTTCAATCAAATCCATTTTTTTTTCTTATAAATACTCTGGATCTTTTAAATTTATAACCAGTGAAGATAGTGTGCTCACCCTGTAAGTAGAAATCAGATAAGACTGGTGAAGGTTTTATAAACTTCTTTATAAATACTGAAATAAAGTATGATGAAGGTTAAACAGAAAATAGGTATGAGTTATAAAGGTAAACATAAAAGTAATAAAAAAATAAAAAAGAGAACACACTAGCTGCAAAAAAAGGAAAGGTTAAGAAAAATCCTAATGGTAAAAGATTGATTTTAACACCAGGTCAGACAGGAGGTGCGATTCCTCTAATTCCTATTTTCGCAGGGTTATCAGCTCTCGGTAGTTTAATGTCTGGGAGTGCTAGTGTTTATAATGCAATTCAAAATTCGAAAAAAAGAAAGGTAGCGGATTGAATTTAATCAATAATGGATCAAGGAAAAAAAACTGATAAAAACGTTACCTGACAGACCACTCACATCTAGAGACATTATAAAATACATTGCAAAGTTTAATATCAATCATTTCCGAGGAGTCTTTTCACGAGATGACTAACCTAAAAAACCACGAACAATTGAATGTGGTATATTAAACTTAGACGTATCTTCAGGTGATGGAAGTCATTGGGTAGCGTTTTACAAAATTAAAGATAAGGTTGTATATTTTGATAGCTTCGGTGATTTACCTCCACCAATTGAATTACAAAACTATTTCAAAGGAAACACGATTATATATAACTATTCAAATTATCAAGATTTTAATTCATTTAATTGTGGACATTTATGTCTTGAATTTTTACAATGTATGAATCAATTACATTAAGTTTAACTGGTAATACAACTACATTATCTGTACATTATTTTCCAGCAATTGATGTGTACGATGACTCGGAATTGCTTTGTTAAATTTACAAACATATAATACATTTCCAAACATAAATGAAACTAATAACCAGTTTGAAATACATTTAGAAAACCCCGATCGTTTACTAAATAATAATAAATTTCCAACCTGTTTTATCACACTGAAAAAGGGGTGTTACGGTATTAAGGATATTAAAAATCAAATTTTAACGCAAATAGATGACTTTTATAATGTTAACGAATACATTGGAATAAAACTAACAGAGAAAATAACTTTTTATATCGGGATTGATCAAGTAGATTTTAGGACAACCATATTCAGTAATGCAACAATACGTTTTAACGTAGCAAACAGTATAGGACCTTTATTGGGATTTGAAAAAAAAAATTTATGACCACACTTGCAATACATTGATGGTCATCGTTCAAAGAAAGTGGTAAATTTAAACAGTGTTAATTCAATAAAAGTAATGTGCAATATAGCTCAAGGTTCATTCAACAACCACATGCCAAGTCATTCAATTTATGAGTTTTCTCCTACTGAGAACATAGGGGCGAAGCTGATTCAATCTCCAACTAACCTAATATATTATAAATTAAATAAAATAAATATCGATTTAATAACTATACAATTAGTTGATCAAGATCATAATCCAATAAACAATTTAGGTGAAAAATTAGTAATCGATCTACATATTAAACGTTACGGATCTTAAGATGGGATTAAAATTTAATATAAGCCCATTACAAAAGATAAATGTTGCTAGTCATATAACTAAAGCGTTACCGGTAACATCGAATAAAGTAAAAAAAAACAACGAAAAATAAAACATTTTAAAGGCTTTAGGTTATAAATTAAAGCAGAATGCCAGAAAGTGATATTTTAGATATAAGTTCACCGTTTGAAACCGATTCTAAAATTACGAAAATCGAATATCATTCATATACACCGTATACAACTTCATTTAATAATAATGACGAAATACGTATATCAATCAACCAACAAACATTTATCCGTATCTGAATGAAAGCTTTATATATTTAGAAGGTCAAGTATCAGATGCTGGAAAAGTAAAACTTACTAATAACGGTTTTTCCTATCTCTTTGAACAAATACGACTTGAAATCAATGGAATAGAAGTAGATAGTACACGTGTACTTGGTATTACCAGTTCGTTAAAAGGTTATCTATCAGGTACACCTGATAATTATAATTGTTATGAAAATGCTGGTTGGATATTTAAAAATAGTTCAAACCCAGCAAATAGTAATGGAGAATTTAGTGCATGCATTCCGTTAAAATATTGGTTAGGTCTATTTGAAGACTTTAAAAAGATATTAGTTAATTCTAGATTAGAACTAATATTAACTCGAAGTCATAGCGATTTAAACGCTCTAAAAGTAATTACTAGTGGAAGTACAAATTCTGGAAAAGTTGTTTTGAAAAAAATAGTTTGGAAGGTTCCACATATTACTGTTGATGATGAAGAAAGGTTAAAATTATTAAAACTTATTGAAAAAGAAAAAAGTTTGTTTATCCCGTTCAGATCTTTTGAAACTTTTGAATATCCTGAACTCGGAACCACAAAAAGTTGTATGGAACCTAAAAACTGCTTCAAAATTAGAAAAACCTCGATTCATTATAATCGGATTACAAAAGGGACGTAAAAATTCGTTAGAAAAAGATTGTGGCGTATTCGATCATTGTAATATAACTAATGTAAAAGTATTTTTAAACTCAATAGCATATCCTTATGATAATTTAAATTTGGATTTTGCTAAAAATAATTTTACCTTATTATATGATATGTATACATCGTTTCAAGAATCGTACTATGAAAAAAGTATTCGGAACCCGATATTAAGCCCATCTACATTTCTAACGCAAGCTCCAATTATTGTTATCGATACGTCAAAACAGAATGATTCAGCTACAGCTTCATCAGTAGATGTTCAATTAGAAATTGAAGCATCAGAATCTCTTTCAGGTGTAACTGCTTATTGTTTATTAATTCATGATCGCATTGTAGAATATGTACCTTTTACTTGGGAAGTAAGAAAACTAGTTTAATCAATTTAAAATTAGTTTAGAATAATGAGACAATACATATAAATATATTTTTTTTTTATTTTGAACCAAAACGTATTATTTTTTTTTTTTTAAAAAAAAACATGACTAAAAAATATAATTATGAAGTGTGTATATACACTGCTTAAACTTTATGTGTAACATAGAAAAAAATTTATTGGTTGTAGCGGAATACTCCGTCTGTGTTACACGGGAAATAAATAGTGTATACACTGTTTAAACTTTATTTGTAACAGGGGAAAAAATAATTGGTTTTAAATTTTTTTAAATCAGTGTTTTTTACTAGTACAGCGGAGAAAAAAAAAGTTTGAGGGGAAAATCCCCCTTAAAATTTTACAATCTCCGCAGTCAAAAGTGCGCAGAACATACATTATGGTTTTTGAAAATCAGTGTTTTCTTACTGGTACAGCGGAGAAAAAAAAAGTTTGAGGGGAAAATCCACCTTAAAAATTTGCAATCTCCGCAGTCAAAAGTGCGCAGAACATACAAATGTATACTACTAACCCTATCAAATTCAAACGTGGTTTTGACGCAATACATCCTAACCTAACAGCACGCCCAGTACGGGCACCAGAGTAAAGGCTGTAAGTCACAGCATACACCTGCTGAAGTCTTTAGGGCTTTGCCCCCCCCAGGCCAACGGAGAGCATAAGCGGAGAGGCGTGGCGACCAGGACGCCACCACCAACACAGACGCCCCTGCCTGCGAGCCACCTCTTACAAAGCCCCGCTGTAAGGCGAGAAGCGGAAGCAGCAGCAGCCTCAACAGCACCAGCCCCGGCAGCAGCCACAACCTGAGCAGCGACTGAGGCAACAGGCTACGAGGAAGAAGGAAAAGAAGAATTGGCCCAGCAAGGAACAGGAGCAGCAGCAGCAACAACAACATCGGGTTAGTCGGAGCAGCCAAGTCAGGAAGCGGATCAGGACCAACAGCAGCAGCCTACTGGAGTCAGGTGGCGAAAAGGACCAGGAAGTCAAAGAAGGAAGATCTTCCCCAAAAAAAGGAGCAACCCACGACAGCTGAAACACTTGGCTGACTGCAGCGAAGGTCCCAAAAACGGCGGCGGTCATCATCGACCGCCCAGTCGACAACGGTTCACTATCGCTGCGATGAGGAAAGTGTCCAGCTCAATCAACCTCGCATCACTCGGCGTCAATGACAACGAGAAGACGAGAGCGGGCGGTATACTATTAGAGGTCGATGGTATCGAGGAAGGCTTTCTTCTGGCAAATAAGATCCGGTCAGTAATTGGGGCCAGACTACCCGAACCCCGGACTCCCGTCCTGTTACTGGGCATCCCAGAATGGTGGAGGTCGAAAGGTCCTAGAAGGACTCGTGCGGGCCGAAATCACCGGGGTCGCAGCCGGAGACGTTAGAATCCAGAGGAACGCTGGTGGCCGGGGTGAGTACGTGGCCAGCCTAACCCTGCCTTTCAAGGACGCGATTCAGCTGGTGGAAACAGAGGTAGTTGTCATAGGATGGACAAATGCAGAGTCAAGTGGATAGAAAAAAACCAGTCCACCGTTGCCAAGGAAGAGATCATCTCGCCGCTGAATGCCGCAATGATGCAAAGCTGTCACAGGTGCCGAGATGAGGACCATCTCGCGAGGGACTGCATGCAACTCTCGCGGAGACAGCAGACAGATAGTGCACGACAACAGAGCCAGCAGAAGCCGACAGTATCCCAGCGGGGGAATACTCAACGGCTGGAGGAGTCGCCAGGTCCGCAGCTGACTAATCTACAATGACAGGCCTAAGCTTTGTCCAATGCAATCTCAACCACTGCCGTGCGGCACAAGACCTGCTCACACAGTACATGGTTGAGGAGAGAATCGATATCGCGTTCTTAAGCGATCATCATAAAGCGGATGCCACTCCACGGCCTGGATCGCCAATGCAGGATCCAGCAGGGCCGCCATTTATATCCCGAATAATGCGGTGACCATAGGTAACGTAATACGAGACCCAGAGTTCGTCTCAGCTCGCCTTAACGGGGTGCAGGTATACTGCTGCTACGCTTCCCCCAACCGGCCGCTTGAAGAATTCTGCGACATGCTCCATCGATTAGAGGGCAGCATCCGATCCGCCCAGCGGGTGGGTGTCCCCATCGTAGTTGCTGGAGACTTCAACAGCAGATCAGCCACCTGGAGTGACTGGGTTGAAAATAGAAGAGGCGAGGAACTGTGCTTACTGATTGAGTCTCTTGACCTTGCTGTCATGAACATAGGCTCAACCCCCACCTTTGCCGGATCGATAGTAGACATCACAGCAGCGTCGGATTCTCTGGCCAGTCGCGTTGTCAACTGGAGAGTGCTAGAGTCAGTGTTTAACTTCAGCGACCATCACTACATACGCTTCTCCCTGATGCTAAATTCAGTCGGCACCACAACAAGCTGCCCGCAGGTCCCCAGCGGCTGGGATACCTCTGGCAGGATTGACAGCAACTCACTCCTCACTGGCTTCTTGCTCGCTGAATGTCTTGACGGAGGCACCCCCCTGGATGAGCAAGACGCAGACTCGGGAGCTTTTCTTTTCGGTCGAGGGTGATGACTCCATGCAATTTTGCCCTCCCCGTGCGCCGAGCCTCCAAACCGGAAAGCTTCCGGTACACTGGTGGACTGTAGAAATCGATTCCCTCCGCTCTGAATGTGTTGAATGGGTGAAAGTGCGAATGGTGGCTCGCATAACTCGCCTACGCCAGCGGGGGATGCTGAATTCGACAACGAGCGCGCCAATGCTGAACTCACGAGGACCAACGATGCATTCCGCGAGGCAAAGAAGTAGCTCAAATCCGCCATCCAAATGAGCAAGAAATCATGCTGGACGGAGCTTATTTCATCAGTAGATAGCGACCCTTTTGGGAAGCCGTATAAACTCGTGATGCGGAAGCTGAGGGGCCCCCCGCGTCAGTGACCATGGAGCGTTAGACGCTGGATGCCGTCATTGACACCCTGTTCCCCCCGTACCAGAATAGCTTAGGATCGCCGCTACTGCACGCTGTTCCTCCCGTTCCGTTTACAGCGGTAGAGCTCGAGGCGGCAATGCACAGGATAAGGAGCAAAAACAAAGCCCCTGGCCCAGATGTCATTACGTCCAAAATCTTTTCGGCAGTACACAAAGCAGACTCGCATATCCTCCTCGGGCTCTTCAACAATTGTTTTCGGGGTGGAACCTTCCCAATGGAGTGGAAGTCATCTCGGGTGGTGCTCCTTAGGAAAGGAAACAAACCAAAGGGATAATTAACCTAATTAACCTAACCTACTCAACGACGCCGGGAAGGTGCTGGAATCCCTGCTCTCTCGGAGATTAGAAGACCACATCACCCGTAAAGGCGGACTGTCTCCAAATCAGTACGGATTCATGAAGAAGCGGTCTACCGATGACGCGGTACTGGACCTACACAACACCATCGCCCAGGAAGTTAACAACGGAAAATTCTGCTGAGCAATCGGCATCGATATAAAGAATTCGTTCAACTCCATCCAATGGCCAGACATCTTGACCGCACTTGAGAGGTGGGAGGCCCCGGCACATCTTTATCAAATGTTCCGCTCCTACTTCTCGGGCAGATCCGGAACGTTGCCAATGTGCAGCTCGCTAGAAGAAAGTATGGATGTGAAAATCTCAGAAGGAGTGCCCCAGGGCTCTGTCGTCGGTCCCCTCCTTTGGAACGTAGCGTTCGACCCCGTCCTTAGAGAGGAAGTGCCCCAAGGAGCTAAGTTGCTGGGCTTTGCGGACGACACCCTTATAGTGACCTCGTCCAACACCACTGCCGAGCTAGAGTCCATAGCCAATGTCACCATCAATCGGGTAGAAGGGCAAATTTCCAATCTAGGCCTACAGATAGCGGCCGAGAAAACCGAGGCGGTCATATTCACAAACAAATATAAGTGGGATAAATCACTGCTAATGGTATGCGGTAGCCTCATCGCACTAGCTAACGAAATGAGGTACCTCTGTATGATCATTGACAAGTCGCTACTTTTCAAGAGCCACTTGAAGAAAGCGCTAACGCCTCATGCCGAATGTAGGTGGCCCACTCGATAGACGGCGTTTGTTGTCCTCAGTCGTGCACTCTGTACTGCTGTACGGTGCCCCAGTTTGGGCACACACTCTGGACCTCGTGCCCGGCAACGTCAGGCTTCTAAACAAGACCCAGCGCAAAATCCTACTGCGTTGCGCGTGTGCCTACCGTACGGTTTCTGAAGCGGCTCTGAACGTACTGTCATCGACCCCGCAGGCTGACCTACTAGCCAGATAACGGGAGTCTGAGTTCAGAAAAAGGCGGGGTGATTTGAACGCCCGGGATAAACACGATAAAGGAAGCAAACCCTCGCCACTTGGCAGGGAAGATGGGACGCCATGGAAACCGGGCGATGGACGAGGAGGCTATCCCCAACGTGACCCAATGATACACCAGAGGGTTCGGAAAGATGAACTTCCACCTCACGCAATTCCTAACCGGTCATGGTTGCTTCGGCGAATACCTCTTCAGGTTTAAGAAGCTGAGCAACCTTAAGTGCGCCGACTGCCGGGCACCACTGGATGATGCCGAGTACGCTTTCTTCAAGTGCGACAGATGATGGCGGCAAAGGAGGGAGCTGGAGGTGAAACTTATGGGCGATTTCACACCTGATGACGTCGGTAGGTCGATGCTTCAGTCGCATAACAACTGGAAGGCAATCGACCAATATGTGAAACTTATCCTCAGCATCAGGGAGGAAGAAGAGAGGCAGCGTCAGAGACAACCAGAAGAAAAAAAAAAAAAAATTAGTTAAGTTGATTATTCTGTAGGCCTAAGGTCAACTTATGGATGGTGTAGGGCCATCATTATTCTGTAATTAATTCGTAACTTATCATCATTGTAATTATTTTATTACTGTTGGATTTAATAAACGATGTAGTGGAGCTGGCGAATTGCCCTCCAGGTGTTTCCGGCCCACTACGATACCGTAAAAAAAAAAAATAAATAAAAGGTTAGGTAAGGTTCCCCTTAACGTGGGAAGTCCCCCTGTACTTGCGCAGGATGTTTGGGTCATACTTCTCACGGAGGTCCAGGTCGGTCGCGTCGCATGCTGCACCCGGAGGGAAAGTTGAAATTAGCATCACCGGTGGAGTACCCCAGGGATCAGTCGTCGGCCCACTATTGTGGAATACGACCTACAATGAGGTACTTAAAGAGGATCTCCCAGAAGGATGCAGCATGCTGGGCTTCGCGGATGACACGCTTCTGGTGGTCGCGGCGAAGAAGATCCCAAACCTAGAACAACTTGCGAACAGAGCGCTGGGAAGAATATCCAGGAGAATTACAGACCTTGGTCTCCAAATAGCGGCAGAAAAGACCGAGGCGGTACTATTTACCGACCGATATAAGTACGCCATATCAAACATCGCGGTGGCCAATACGCCAATCAAATTCGCGGAGGAGATGACGTACCTCGGTATTGTCATTAAAGAAGGTGTCTGTTCCAAAGACACATGGTGAAGGCTTCCAAAAAAGCAGAGCAGATCAGGGCGGGGCTGGCGAGGCTCATGCCAAACATCGGGGGCCGACGAGAATCAAGGCGATGGCTACTTGCGTCGGTAGTACACTCAGTACTACTCACGGTTATCTACTCAGGTTGGAGCTCGCTCCTATACATCCAATGTAATAGCCGTGACGAAGTGGCAACATATGTGAACTATTAGCGCTAGTAGTAGTTGGCCCGCTATTTTGCAAGCGGCGTTCCGGCGCGGCGTACGGTACGCATTGTTATTGTTTTTATATTTACAATTTATTATCTATTACTTTTCCAGTTTTAACTGTTTTAACTTTTTAAGTAGTGTTGGCTCGCCTTTAGCTTTAATAATAAAAGATTAATGGGCCTTAGCGGCCGGGAGGGTAGGCAACTTATTGCACTACCGTCCCATGAGTATAATAAAAGAAACTGGTTGTATTGGTTACATAAAATTTGTATAATAATTGACCACTTGGTCCAATAAATGAATAAAATAATAACAATATATCATACAGTAGGATAATATCAGTGATCAGTCAAACTTAGAAATATTATATAACAATGGTATACTCAATAATACTAATAACAATAATAAATAATAATGACCCGTCGGCCAATGACTAATTATAATAAAATATATCACATACCCTTGGGGTTATGGCGTCTTGAGGTGCCGGGATCCGTATAATAATAATAAGTTTAAAATACAATAAAAAGTACAAGATTGATCCCGCACACACTCAAGAACGCCGCTAACCTCAACACGAAGAAACAAGAACTTACAATACACACTGCTACAGCGGACACACAACGCAACAAACCACGAGGAACACAATCTTCTGCTGGTAATCGATGACCGCCCTAAACTAGGGGAAAAACAATTAAATGATGGGCAATAAATGCGCGAACGATAGTTACCAGACAGAAGAAATCACAAAACTCAAGAAAAACGTGGTTTGACAGCTGCAGCAGGAACAAGAAACACAGTATGGCACGGGCGCACGGCTTGCTGGATCGTGGGCAGCGCACCAAAGTAAAGTGCACGAATTTACAAATAACGAACAGGAGAACGAAGAAACTCAAAAGAACGGTCTTTCAGTGTCACCACACTAAAACAATAAACAATGGAAAAACTAGAAACTTTGTGACACTGAAAGCATGACTAAATGAAAAACTTAAAGTTTTGAACATAACCGAATATAAGAAAACATTGATAATGATTCCACAGCTGGCCGGTCGCACACTAACGCCTGATAAGCGTCAGCCGACGAAGGCTGCAACTGTGGAACGCACCGTTACATGCACATGAAAACGATAACAGAAGAAAACATAGATAACACAAACATAATAAAAAAAAAAGGCCATATTGGCACAAACAAGTAGTATTAACTATTAATTTATAATGGTGAAGTGTGTAGTTGTGGGCTGTACTTCGGAATACACTAGCAATAAAGAAAAATGTCATAAATTTTGTGCTCCAAAAGATCTTGATCTTAGAAAAAAATGGCAGTTGAAGATTCCGAGAAAAAATTTTATTCTCACTGAAAAATCATATGTCTGCTAAAAGCATTTTAAAGAGGATGATATTGTGAAGTTTTGGGAATCTGGCACAATTAAGGTACGTATTTTAAATATAATGCCTACAGACTATGATTTAAGATATACCTTATATCTTAAACAGTGCTACAAACTATAACTATTGATTTTAGATTCCGTACAAACAGTGGCGACTAAAAGAAGGAGTAGTCCCCTCATTATTTCCAGGCCCAATTTATTTATCAAATATTAAAAAACCACGAAAGCCACCATATGTACGTGTTAGCACGAGTAATACTTCTAATTCTAATACTATTTTAAATCAAAAAGTGGATTCATTCAATAATCTAGAAGTATTGAATATAGTGGAAAACCTTACTGAGGACATTGAAGGTATTACAAATCAATTTTTAACTAAACACCATATTATTAAATTATATCTTATGCTAGGTAGTCTGAAATATTTTATGTTATTATCTATTTTTATTTTAAAACATATATTTAATTGAAATATTAAAAATATTAATTGTTGAGTTAAAATCTATTTAACAATTATTATATATTAAAATTAGTATTAAAAGTCTTATAAGAGCATGTATAATCTCATTAGTATTTATTAATACACCTAACTTAGCTTAAAACATTTTTTTTAGGAATTTATAAAATTTAAATACCTATAAGTATAGGTATATAAATTTTAGTTTATTGATTATCTTATCTTAAATTATTTAAATTTCCATCATTATATATTTAATACCGTTTAACAACTTATTATTCTTAATTATAAATACAAGTTAGTACATTTACTAATATATATTAAAAGTAATTATATACATTTTTAATTGCAGTAAAAAATAATACATTTTAATGTAACATATTTAGTAAATTTATTAAATAAATTTTAGGTATTTGTTTCAACAATTATCTGTTGATTTTAAATTAATTGGTCCTTGGACAAAATTACCCATCTCTCAATCAGACCAAAAGTTGTGTTTTGTAACATTCAATTTGAATTCAAAACCAATGCCTACAATTCAGAAGTGTATACAAATTGATGAAAATAATCATTTGACCTTTGCTGTAAATGGAAAAATTGTTCAATTAAAACAACATGGTTATCATATTACTCCTGGAAATAGTAGAGATGAATTTTTAAAAAATCTTAAAAAATATGAAGATATAAAGTTATGTAATGGAGGGCCCATTGCAACAAATTTTCCTAATGCCTCTAAAAACGTATGTGCTATTAATTCAGAAGGTCTTCTTCAACATCATGAATGCTTTCTCATTATTAATAAAGAATCCAAAGCCACATTTTGTACCAATTGCAGTCGCTTAAAAAATGTGTTGATATGTAAAAAAAGAAGAAATATGCTAAATTCTAAAGAAATGCTTGAAGTTTCACCTTCTAAAAAACAAAAAATTGCTGAAATCAGACAAAAATCATATTCACTTCAACGTAGAGTATTAAGAACAAAAAACAAAGTTATAGTTACAAGAAGAATTAATTAATCACAAAATGATATGGCCGAATGCAATAACAAATTTTTAGAAGATAAACTTCAGGGAATGAATGATTCACAAAGAACTCTGATCTTGGAATGTTTTTCTGCCAGTTAACTCAAAAACTCAAAATCACGTAGATATAGTGAAAACTGGTTGATGTTATGCCTGTTGTTAAATATTCGTTCTCCTTCCACGTACAATTATCTTCGAGCCAGTGCTCTGTTACCACTACCACATAAAAAACTGTTCAAAAACATTTATCATGTGTAAAAAAAACTTGTGGATTCGACTCAGACTTCTTAAAACTTTTACAAAAAAATGGCGAGACTATGCTTGTAAAAGACAAACATGGAGTGTTGTTGTTTGATGCAGTTAGTCTTAGAAAAAGCTTAGCTGTTAATTCGTCAAATTTAACTTATTCAGGTCTTAAAGATTTTGAAAATAATTCTTGCCATAAAGATTTTGCTGATCATGCATTGGTCTTTATGTGGCAATCACTTGGGTCAAACTTTTATCAAACTATTGGTTGCTTTGCCTCGAAGGGTGAGGTTAAAGGTAAATGTTTATTTTGACTTATTATATATTAGTATATTAATGTATATAATATTATAGTGTATATAATGTTAATAATATTTATAATTTGTTTCTAAATTAATTTTTTTAGGTGTAATGATTGCACAGTTGGTTCTAAAAGCAATAATTTTATTGGAAAATATAGGCTTGTATGTTCATGGGATTGTATGTGATGGCGCCACAACTAACCGGCGAATGTGGGTTGAACTAGGAATTGATGGATCTAAAACCAATTTAAAAAACTACTTTGAACATCCTGTTTATCCTGAAAGAAAGATTTATGCTCTATCTGATTTTGTTCATCTTTTCAAATGCGTTCGAAATCGTTTATACAATAACAAACAATTAAAGGTAGGTACCTACTATTTATATTTTTAATTTTATTAAATTAATTAATCACAATAATTTTCTTAGCTTTGAGCAGATTCCAAACAAATTGCTTGGAATTATTTCAGAGAAGTGTATAAAGCAGACATACAACATCCTGGAAATTTAAGGCTAATTCCAAAATAACTACACAGCACCTTGAGTTGACATCTATGTCTAAAATGCTTGTCCGCTTATGCACTCAGGTATACTATCTTACAAGTATTTGTTTTTATTTTTTTTTATTCAAAAAACTAATAACAAATGTATGTACAATTTTAATATTAATAACTATTATATTCAATAATATTAGGTATTCAGTATGAGTATGGTAAAAGCCATGAAGTATTATAATCGAAAGGTAATCTCATGCTCAGGGGAACAGAAGAAACTATATATTTTATTGAGTTTTGGAACAATTTATTTGTTAGTTTTAACCGTACCCTCCCATGGCAGGCCTGAGGTTGAATAATGATGAAGGGTTTCAGGTAAATAAATATTTTATACTTATAAAGTATACCTATATCCAAGGTGGATATATAGAGGTGTAATCACTCTGATTATAAATTGATTGAAAAATGTACACCAGTTGTGATTGCCACCAGGAGCGCTGACTACCCGATGAGGGCTCATAATGTTCATAGTTCATACTTCCATTGGCGCAACTATATAGGAACATTTTACGCAGAATCATTTTTTCTATGTTTTTAAGTAATCTTAGAGTAATATCACTCATTACAAAAAGATAGAGAATAATATTTTTGAGGGAATGATATATCGATTGATGTGTCTAATATTGTCTCAAACAATTTAAACATAATTTAAATTTAAATCATTTATTTGTTTATTTTGAAAGTCGAATAAAAAAATCAAATAACAATAAAATATAAAATCGATATGTCATTCCCTCAAAAATATTATTCTCTATCTTTTTTGTAATGGGTGATTTTACTCTAAGATTACTAAAAAACATAGAAAAAATGATTCTGCGTTAATGCGTTTTGTCTGTGTTGCGCTGACATCCTCTTAACTAAATACCACGATTAAATAAGTAAAAACAAAAAATTATTAAATTACTGAAGAATAATTAAAATTTGAACTAAACCATTTCTTTACATCATACAAAAAAGCGTGCTGCATCGCCTGTATCCTACAGTTTAATAATAAAAACATTTTTAAAGAAATTTTAAAAACACTGTTAAATTATTATGAAGGTGTTTATCCACCTTTAGATATCCACATTTTTTTTGAGAATATTGATTTGTGGAGTAGATATAGACATGTTGCCTACCTATTTGTGTTATAATTAAAAATTTAAATTTATGAATTTGTTGTAACGATTGTCATATTAAAATATATTAATTAAAGTACCATATACGCATTAACATACATTATAATAAATGTTTTAAAATATTAATTATTAGATCATGAAGTCCACAGTCCTTGTAATTACTAAATATACAAATTAGTAATTAGAATAAAATACTAAATTGCATAATGCGCCATTCAAACGTTAATGCGTTTGAGCCTTCATCGGGTAGTCAGCGCTCCTGGTGGCAGTTACAAGTGGTGTACTTTTTTCGGCCCACTGTCATAATGTAAAAGATAGTAAGTGGTTACACCTCTATATATCCACCTTGCCTATATCATTTATATTTTTTATGTCTATAATGTAATATTAGCAAAAAAAATATATGGTTATTATATTTTAGATTTTTAAAGACGCATTAAATTTATCGACTCTTGGGAGGATCAAATGGTATCTGGTAAAATTGATCCTGAAGATTTTTTGACTAATTCAACTGCCCAAGGACTCAGAGTCACAATAAGTTCCATAATTGATTTATCTTCATATCTATTTAAATCATGTGGATATGATTATGTTTTAACAGGAAAAATGTCCCAGGATCCACTTGAAGTAATCAATAATAAAACATTATACCATACGAATAATTAACTTTTTATAATACTTTTTTTTTTAGAAATTTTTTGGAATTGTAAGACAATCGTGTGGCCCCAATGATCATCCCACTACTCCTACCTTTCTTCATTTATATAAAATCTTGTCTGTTTACTCGGTTCTCAAGCCACCAAAATATGGCAATTGTACAGTGACAGACACTGATGTCCCTAAAATTTCACTCTCTTACTTGAAAAATATTTTTCATGACAAATCATCAGAAAGGTCTGAAAAAGTGTACAGACTTAAAAAGAAATTGGATTCTTTAATTGAAGAAGGTTTATGGGAACCATGTGAAGTATTACCTCAAATCAACAATGATATTGAATCTAGTACTAGAGATTGCATACTTTATTATGTTTGTGAGTATGTCACTAAACAAATCCTAAGAAAAACAAACTGTAGTGCATGTATTAGCTACTTTAAATCAGGTGACACAAATCATCCTTGTGCTGAGCTTGTACATTTAAAAACTAATGGGAAGCTTATTTATCTTAACACTGCATTGTTTGAATTTTTAAATAGTGTTGAACATTCTTTTGGGAAGCACTGCAACGATTTAAATGTATTTGAAAATGTCATTGAAGAGATTACAGAAAATAATTTTTAATTTTAAGTTTAGCTATTCTTCTCACAGTGTTGAAGTTACAACTAAAATAATTGTATATTTTTTGCAAATGAGAATGCGGCAGCATTCCTATGAAGAAATTATAAAATTAAAAAAAATATCCAGAGAAAAAAAAAGATTTCAAAGTTGTATAATACATAATATTTATAAATCAATGCATATTTTTAATACATTTATTTAGTATATGCTTTATTTAAACTGCTTTATTTATTTTTGATATTCTTCTTAGTCCTCATAAGAGCTATATTCAGGATGGACAGCTTTTAATTCCTAATTTATGCTTATTGATTAAATGTTATGTTAATTATAAATGATTTGATTTATTTTGCAGTCTCCAGGAATCATCACTGTAATAAATGCAGCATAACATAGCCTAATAAAATCCAGCAACCTAACAACCTAACAAACCTAACAAAGGCAAAGGAGAGAACTGTAGGTGTACATGCGCCATGTGACCACCTGAGAGTGGTCTCGGCCTATTGCACGGTCTCCGGGGACGCAGCCGGGGTAATAGCTGGTATTGCCCCTCTGGACCTCCTGGCCAAAGAGCGCAAACAGATGTACGAGGAACGTAAGCAACCGAACTCCACAACAGATGAAAACATCGCAGCTGAGTGGCAAAACCGATGGGATGGAAGCTCAAAAGGCAGATGGACTCACCGCCTCATCCCTGTTATAGAACGGTGGACGGCCAGAAGACACAGAGAAGTCAACTTCCACCTAACCCAGGCGCTCAGTGGACACGGATGCTTCGCTGAATACCTGAACAGATTTGGCAAGCTCGAGTCCTCTGAGTGTTGGTACTGCGAATACCACAATGAAGACGCGTATCACACGGTTTTCATGTACGATGCCTGGCACGCACGCAGGAATACAGTGGAGACACTGCTGAACGTCAATCTAACACCGGAGAACTTGGTGGAGACGATGCTCAAGTCCAAAGGAAGCTGGGAAAGAATAAGCGACTTCATCCATCAGATCATGGTAAAAAAGGAAGCAGACGAACGTGCAAGACAAATCCGCTAGTTAAGTTTAAACATTGCATGCCTGAGTGCAACCCACAGGGTGGTTAGAGAACCCCAGTTTTGTTTGTAACTTATATAATTGAATTTATTTGTAATCAAATTTTGTAAAATATTGTATTTGCAATAATAAACGATGGTGGCTAAGGGGTGAAATAACCGAGAGGTTTGTCCCATCCTTGGTTTCCGATTTCACATGTTAAAAAAAAAAAAGGGTGGACAGCCAGGCTCCTGTCAGTCTTAAAGTTACTAGTGCTACTAAGGGCGGGAAGCAGGTTCTCGATGGTGGGAGGAAAACCATCTAAACTGGCAGGTTCACGCTTGCTGACAAACTCATCGCCAGCAGCAGTAGCAATGCCCAGACGACACAATCAGTGGACGAAAAGCTGACGGGAATGTCAGAAGAGCGGCTACGCGAATTATTAGACGAGTCGGAAAACGCGGAGAAGGAGTAGTTGGATAGAGTGGGCAGAAGGCTGTACTCTGCACTCGAGGCTGTAAGGGAAGCCAAGAACGTGGCGAAACCCGTACAAACCGCACTCGCTGAAGCCATGACGGCTTTCAATCAAGCCAGAGGGGCACTAAAGCAACGCCTGAATGTGGCGGAAAAATTAGGGGACTTGGCGAGCAACGCAGGGCCCCACGCAGCGCCCGCGGTGGCTGCACAGGATGAAGACGACAGCACAAAATCCTTGCTAGCGGACATTGTGCAGGAAGTAAAGGCCCTTAGGCAGGAAGTCAGCGATATAAGGACAGTACAAGGCTATAGCGGTGGAAATGGTGCTGACGGTGGATCCTGGGTGGAGGTCGTCAAGAGAAAGGGAAAGAATCAGAATCAGAAACCAGAGGCGAACAAAACAGTGAAACCCACGACTACGCGTCCGCGGGCTAGAGCGCGGCCGTCAGCCATCCTGGTTAACGTCGGAGCTGATGAGTTCCCAGCACTTGTTAGGAAGATACGCGGGGGCGTTAACCAGGCGATCACCGGCGACAGTGTGATGCTTATCGAAGTCCGAGGAGATATCGAGCACATCGAAGCTGTTCGGGCCGAAGTCGCCAGGTCTGCGGGACCCGAGGTACAAGTGAAATCCCTTCAGCAAAGAGCACTTGTCGAAATACTGGACTTGGACGAGTGGACTAACACTGACAAAGTCAGCCAAGTGGTGGCAAGTGCGGTCAGCATCGGACAGGACACCATCAAACTGGTCAGTCTCAGGAAGAGATTCGGTGGCTCACAACTGGCCCTCGTGTCTCTCCCGCAAGAAGCCACACGGAGATTGGTCAATGCAGGACGGCTGCGAATTGGCATGGTCAGCTGCGGGGTCCGAACGGCTGACACAAAGATCAGGTGCTTCCGCTGCCTAACATTCGGGCACAAAGCTGACAAATGCGAAAGCCCGGACAGGACTGAGTGCTGTCGTCGCTGCGGTGAGACCGGCCACATGGCGGGTAGTTGCCGTTGAACAAGCGGTAAGTGCCTTTGCCAGAGTGGTG